>NW_011499887.1:252645-254166 GCF_000495115.2 Populus euphratica
TTGAATAATAAGAGTTTATACTATACTTGTTTGACATACCATTAGTGGATCCTTTAACCTTGATATTTGTTATCATCATTGTTTAATCCTTACATTAATCTTCTCCTCAAAGCTCTCATCATCATCATCATCATCATCATCTTCTTTATTATTATTATTATTATTATTACTGCTACTTCTACTACTACAACAACAATAATAACTATCACTATCACTATTATTAATATTATTACTATTATTATTAGTAGCACTAGTATTTAGTATTATTATTGTTATTATTATGAATTTTTTGTTGTTGTGTTATTGTTATTTATAATTTATACAATTAACTTTCCTATGGTTCAACCTCGATCTTGCCAAATTATTTATTACTTCGACACTCCTGCGCTTAGAAGAAGACATTAATTTTTTGATCGTGTCATATGAACCATTCCAATCATTATTCATAACCTTCTTTGGTGTTGTTGGGTTTATCAGTCGATATCTTTCCAATAGTATCGATGGTATTGTTATCGAAATTTTAGTGTGTCTTCAAAGTCTTTTTCTTTCTTTTTTTCCTTGTTTGTCTCTCTCCTCTCACCTCTTTATTGTAAACTGTATTAGCCTATTTTTAATTTTAGAGAGAGTCACATATGACACTTGTGACTCAAGAGTTGAATATGTCATTTGTGATTCTCTAAACTATGCTACTTTTCTAAATATTTTTTGTATAATTATATTTCATCCTATTTTTTAAGTGCTAAAAACCAAAAACACTCCATTTCTATGCATGCAATGTCATGTGGTCTCAAACCTCAAAGCTTACCACCATAATCACACATTTGGTGAAATAAGATGGCAAGACGGTTAAAAGGGATACATGTTGTTGTCACCCAATTTTAGGCCATTGACTTTTTAATTTAATTTTATAGGGTTTAAAATGTAAAATTAAAAATATCAGAGATTTATTTCAATAAAAAGTTGATTTATCAACTTACATGAAAATTAGGAACTATAATGTACCTTTTCTATTATATCCTGATCTTCAAGATGATCCTTATCTTCAAGATGATGATAGTTATCCGCTTTCAAATTTGATTCTTAATCAAATTCAAACTTAAAAAAAAAAAGAATGACTTTGATTGAAACTTTATTTCTCACACACGAAGGGACTTTAACACTATAAATACAGACCTTAATGTATGCAAAAAAAGGAAGGAAAACAAATGTAGAAGGAATAATACTAGTTTTCCTAACAATGAGCACTTGCATTAATCTTCGCTCAATAAGTTGGCAACAACAATCCAATAACAAGTAAGTCATTTCATCCCCTTCTTTTCACTTTTAATTACCTTCTTACTGTAGGAAGGGTAAACGAGTAGCTCATGCATGTTTGCAAAGAAAACTATAATAGTTGGGTAATTGGTCTGAACTAATAAGGGGGTCAGTTTAACTAGGTTTAGCCCAGCCCGCATGACCAGGCTAGATCCATCCCAAAAAAAAAAAAGAGCAGGTCAGGGCTGGGCTTTATACCAAGCCTGC
>NW_011499887.1:255115-305400 GCF_000495115.2 Populus euphratica
TACTATTATTATTATTGTTATTATTATTATTATAGTTGTTATTATTATTGCTATTATTGTTGCTTATAATTGTTGTCTATAATTTGTACAATTAACCTCCCTGTGGTTCGACCCCGGTCTTGCCGGGTTATTTATTACTTCGACATTCCTGCACTTGGGAGAAGACATCAATCTTTTAGTCGTGTCACCCAGCCCGCATGATCGGGCTAGATCCATCCCAAAAAGAAAAAAAAAGCAGGTCAAGTCTGGGCTTTATACCAAGTCTGCCCAAACTATGTTTGTTAAAGGTGTGCTTAGCAAAATACACCCTTATACCATGACCATAAGTTTTATGCATCTTTTAATTTGATATTTGATCAAACAAACCCTTTTTTTATAACAAAAAATTCCAAAAATATATGGGGGCATTCGTTGATTTATTTTTGGGCCCCTTACACTTTGTTTTATTTTTTTCTTTGTGTTTGTTTGTTTTTTTTTGTAGATGTGCTCAATCCGTGGACTATTACTGTTAAATGCAAATATGTCGTGCAATGTTTTTTTTTATTTTCATATAAAAAAGATAATTAATAATAAAAAATAAATAAGAAAAAAAATAACAAAGAAAATTTCTTCTTCAAATTCATATTTTGCAAAAATATTCATTGATGCCAGAGTCAAGAGTATCGTATTTTTTAGATTTGTGCGATATTTATCAATGTCAGAGTTGGAAATATTCATAGGAATTGTTTACTGACACTAGAGGCAGGAACATTAAAGGAAAAATAAAAAATAAAAATAGAACAAACTTTTAGCAATTTTAGACAAAACTAACAATGCAATCTGCCTTAGATAAAACACTTGAAAGGTGATAACATCTTTCCTTTTGTGTAACCAATCTTGTACCATAGAATCTTTGTTGATTAGTTAGGGTTCCTAGTGACAATAATACTAGGTGATGACTTTTTAAGTAAAACCTTTTCTCCTCAAAGAATAAGATGCCAGATATCTGTTCTTTTTCCAATTGAGAGATAATTTTTAAATAGTCATCGCGATGTCTGGGTGTGACAAATATAAAAAGACTAATGAGCCCCACCTTTCTTATAAAGATTTTTCTGCTCTTTTTAAGTTAGAACATTAACTTATACATTTTTTCCGAATAATAATATTTGAAAATTTCTTTGGTGAAATAGTATACTTTTAATTTGTCATGATTCATAATAGCAACCTTTAAACATGTCACACTTCTGAAGCGCAACAACTTAATATGTAGCCTTACTACCTTGCCTCTGGCTCAACCGATTGGCCGATTGATCCAGTTATATGAATTAATTGACCATTTCACATAATATATATATAATCTAAAAATGTTAGTGTTCATACAATACTTGTCCTTGATTTTTTAGTGTCACTGATGTAGTTAGACTTGCGATAACAAGTGATTCTAAGTAATCAGAAGCAGATTTGCCATAACTATATGAGGATCTCCCTAAATAAATTGCATGGATAGCCTAATTTATGCATTTATGGAACAGTGAGATAGGTCAAGGTCTAAGAGTTGGTCTGATTGCGCCATACCATAATGATGGTCCAACAAAACCATAAATTTTTATTTGATCACTGAATCACACCTAAATTTCTACAAGAATTTCCAGAGATTATTTTTCTTATCAGACTTACTTTCTAACTGCTCTAGTTATTCTGACCCATCCAATACCTTCCTAACCCCGTTTCCTACGCCTTCGAACTTATAACAACTTTGGAAAGAAAATGTATAGTGTTTAAGAGTGTTAATATATATATATATATATATATATATATATATATATATATCTTTTTTTTATTAAAGGTAGAATATTATTTCTAGTTTAACCTATATATAATTATTTTGTATTTAGGTTAAAATCAACACTTTAGAATAAACAGATTAATGAGATTTCCATGGAGTTATGTAATGAGAAATTTCCTTGAGGATAAGAAGATGTGATGACATGTTAGTGAGCTCTTCATCAAAAGAATATGACCATTCAGGAGTTTTATTCTATTATGACAGATCTTTAGGATCAGTTGGCTCTTACAGAATCAATAGAATTAAAGGTATATAGTGCCTACATTGAACGTGGAAAGCAATAATGATTGGTACAATTTTTAACAGCATTTCGCAGCCAATCTCTAGTCATTAAAATAAGCCTTTCACAAGGGTTGGCTTCAACAAGTGTAGTATTTGCAATCAGAAAGTCATTGAAAGGCTCATTGTCCCAAGTTGAAACAACATAATCAAGTTTAGAAGTATGACAGTCAGTCACAATCTAATGCTTATAGACCACCTCAAAGTTATTAACCATGACACTACAATACTACAACAGTAGCTTTATTAGGCACTATCATTGATCTTAATATTCTAGTTGAGCAATTTCAAAAGTTTCTTTCATTACAACCATAAAAAATGTCTGCTTCTTCTTCTATAGGTCATTTGCTTCATAGTTTCTCGGGTATGTCATATTTTAAATGGATCCTGGATTTTGGTGTTTTACATCATATGTCTCCAGATTCTTCTTCCTTTATCTTTGTGTCCCCTTCGTCCTCCATTCCTATTATGTTTGTTGATGGCACTCCTATGCCCTTAGCAGGTGTTAGTTATGTTGTCACACCTCACTTGTCTCTCACTAATGTTTATATTATTCTAAAACTCAAATTGAATCTTACTCATGTTGGTTAAATATATACTTCTAATGATTGTTTGATCATGTTTTCTCATTTATTTTATTATGTACATGATCTATAATTTCAAAAGCTGATTGTGACGGACTGTAGGGAGAATAAAATTTATATTTTGGATGAGTTAAAAGCGTTAGTTGTCACTGCTGCTTCTACTACTATTGATTTGTCTTCCTTTTATTTGAGTTTTTTATTTTCTAGCTTTTATTCTCTAGCTTTTATTTATGACATTCTCATCTAGGTCATGTTTTTTCTTCTCGTTTAAAATTTTTAGTTTCCACATGAGCTTTAAAAAATTTAAACCCTTATGATATTTCTGATTATAATGGATGCAAACTAGCAAAAATTTTCACTTTATCTTTTCATCGAAGTATTCATATTTCTTCTTCACCTTTTGATTTGATTCATTATGATGTATAGGACCTTTTTCTATTGCTATAGAAGGAAGGTCTCAATATTATATTTTATTTATTGATGATTATACTCGTTATTTTTTGGTTTATTTAATAAAATAATGTTTTGAATTCTATGAGATATATACAGTCTTTCAAGCTCTTGTGAAAACTCAATATTTTGTTGTAATCGAATGCTTTAAATGTAATTTGAGTGGGGAATACTCTTCTAATAAATTTTTTCAGTTACTTTCCTTAAATGGAACCATTCACCAAATTTCATACATAGATACTCCTGAGCAAAATGGTGTTACTAAAAACAAACATAGGCACATTGTTGAAACTGCTCATTTTATATTATTGTCTGCTTTTATTCCTAGTGAGTTTTAAGGAGAAGCTGTCCTTACTGCTATAAGTTTGATTAATACCATTTCCTCATCTCATAGTTTAGGTTTGTCTCTTTTTGAAAAGTTATTTAAGTTTGTCCTTGATTGTTCCTGCTTTAAAGTTTTTTGTTATACTTGTTTCATTCTTCATCCTTATACAAAACGCTTATGTTTGTTTTTCTTTTATGTTAATCCAAATTAATTTAACATAGTATCAAAGCTGGTTTTATGGAACAAGACTTAATCTCAAATACAGCTTTTGCGGATTAAACTTATATTTGACTTTCCTTTAACTTCTGCAATTTGGTATTTCTATTATGTCTATGTAATTGTTTTGATATTTCATCTTATATAATTTGTTGTGTTTTAGAGTAATTTTAAGAAGAAATTTATTGAGTATCTATGATATCTATTCAATTTTTACAATCTAGTATTTTATCTTTCGCTACTTTTATATTCTTGTTCTTTTTGTTTATTAATTATGGCTATCAAAAAACATGATTTGCTTCAGTCTGTGAATGTGAGGTTGGATGGAAGGAATTATTTGTACTGGAGTTATGTAATGAGAAATTTCCTTGAGGATAAGAAGATGTGATGACATGTTAGTGAGCTCTTCATCAAAAGAATATGACCATTCAGGAGTTTTATTCTATTATGACAGATCTTTAGGATCAGTTGGCTCTTACAGAATCAATAGAATTAAAGGTATATAGTGCCTACATTGAACGTGGAAAGCAATAATGATTGGTACAATTTTTAACAGCATTTCGCAGCCAATCTCTAGTCATTAAAATAAGCCTTTCACAAGGGTTGGCTTCAACAAGTGTAGTATTTGCAATCAGAAAGTCATTGAAAGGCTCATTGTCCCAAGTTGAAACAACAGAATCAAGTTTAGAAGTATGACAGTCAGTCACAATCTAATGTTTATAGACCACCTCAAAGTTATTAACCATCACACCACAATACTACAGCAGTAGCTTCATTAGGCACTATCACTGATCTTAATATTCTACTTGAGCAATTTCAGAAGTTTCTTTCATTACAACCATAAAAAATGTCTGCTTCTTCTTCTATAGGTCATTTGCTTCATAGTTTCTCGGGTATGTCATATTTTAAATGAGTCCTGGATTCTGGTCCTTCACATCATATGTCTCCAGATTCTTCTTCCTTTATCTTTGTGTCCCCTTCGTCCTCCATTCCTATTATGTTTGTTGATGGCACTCCTATGCCCTTAGCAGGTGTTAGTTATGTTGTCACACCTCACTTGTCTCTCACTAATGTTTATATTATTCTAAAACTCAAATTGAATCTTACTCATGTTGGTTAAATATATACTTCTAATGATTGTTTGATCATGTTTTCTCATTTATTTTATTATGTACATGATCTATAATTTCAAAAGCTGATTGTGACGGACTGTAGGGAGAATAAAATTTATATTTTGGATGAGTTAAAAGCGTTAGTTGTCACTGCTGCTTCTACTACTATTGATTTGTCTTCCTTTTATTTGAGTTTTTTTATTTTCTAGCTTTTATTTATGACATTCTCATCTAGGTCATATTTCTTCTTCTCGTTTAAAATTTTTAGTTTCCACATAAGCTTTAAAAAATTTAAACCCTTATGATATTTCTGATTATAGTGGATGTAAACTGGCAAAAATTTTCACTTTATCTTTTCATCGAAGTATTCATATTTCTTCTTCACCTTTTGATTTGATTCATTATGATGTATAGGACCTTTTTCTATTGCTATAGAAGGAAGGTCTCAATATTATATTTTATTTATTGATGATTATACTCGTTATTTTTTAGTTTATTTAATAAAACAATGTTTTGAATTCTATGAGATATATACAGTCTTTCAAGCTCTTGTGAAAACTCAATATTTTGTTGTAATCGAATGCTTTAAATGTAATTTGAGTGGGGAATACTCTTCTAATAAATTTTTTCAATTACTTTCCTTAAATAGAACCATTCACCAAACTTCATATATAGATACTCCTGAGCAAAATGGTATTGCTAAAAAAAAAACATAGACACATTGTTGAAACTACTTGTTCTATATTGTTGTCTGCTTTTATTCCTAGTGAGTTTTAAGGAGAAGTTGTCCTTACTGTTATAAGTTTAATTAATACCATTTCCTCATCTCATAATTCAGGTTTGTCTCTTTTTGAAAAGTTATTTGAGTTTGTCCCTGATTGTTCCTCTTTTAAAGTTTTTTGTTGTACTTGTTTTGTTATTCGTCCTTATACAAAACACAATAAGTTATCATCTCGATCAATTATTTGTGTTTTTCTGGGTTATGGTGAAGGTAAAAGGGGGTATCGTTGTTTTGATCCAATAATTCAGAAACTTCATGTTGTTTTTCTCAAGCATATACCTTTCTTTTCTATTCCATCCACTACTCATACCTTGACTAGATCTGATATTATTGGTATAGATCCCTTTTCTAAGAATTCTCGTAATTTATCATCTTATGTTTTTAGTACCTCAGGTATCCTTTTCCATGTTCGATCAATTTATACTCATTATCCTGCAGTTACTGACACTTTACTCTCCGACACACCTGAAGCTTTATTCATATACATCCCTCCAAGCTTCATCTGAGATTGAGTATCCATCTCTACGTCAATTTATATGTATTTGTAAGTCCACAAAACTACCAGACTTTCTTATTCCTATTATTCTTCATCATTTACTTCCCTTTTAGCTTCTATTCATTGTCTTTCTAAGCTTTCTTCCTATAAATAGGCCATTTTTTTTTTATCCTTTTTGGCAACAAACTATGGATGAAGAACTCTCTGCTTTGCATAAGACATATACTTGAGATTTGGTTCCTCTACCTCCTAGTAAGAGTATTGTTGATTATCGTTAGGTATATAAAATCAAGACTAATTCTGATGGGTCTATTTAGAGATAAAAAGCTAGGTATGGATTATGAGAAGACATTTATCCATGTTGGTAAAATAACTACTATTCATACTCTTATTATCGTAGCTTCGGTTCGTCAATGACATATCTCACAACTTAATGTTAAAAATACCCTCTTGAATGGAAATCTTTAAGAAGAAATCTATATGATGCCTCCTTCTAGTATTTCACATAACTCTTGGTATATTTATAAACTCCAGAAAGCATTATATGGTCTCAAACAAGCACTTTGTGCTTGGTTTGAGAAATTTTCTGTTGTGATCTCATCTTTTGGATTTGTTTCTAGTAGTCATGATTCTTCTCTGTTTATTAAGTGCATTAATATAGGTCGTATTATTTTGTTTTTATATATTGATGACATGATTATTACTAGTGATAACATTGATGGTATCTTAGTTTTGAAGATATAATTGGTTAGAAAGTTTGGAATGAAAGATTTGGGTTATCTTTGATATTTTCTAGGTATTGAGGTACTTTACTCACTTAGAGGTTACCCTGTATCCTAATCAAAATATGTTATAAATATTCTTGAACGAGCTAGACTTACTAATAACAAGACTGTAGATACTTCCATTAAAGTTAATACAAGGTATTCTTCTTCTAATGGTTTACCTTTGACAGATCCCACTTTATATCGTACTATTATTGGGAGTTCAATATATCTCACAAATACTTGATTAGATATCACATATGTTGTATATATTGTTAGTCAATTTGTTGTTCTCCTATTACTGTTCACTAAGCAGCTATTCTTTATATTTTATAATATCTTCGAGGTACAATCTTTTACTTTCACCCACCTTTTTCTTGAAGCTATGTGCATACTCTGATGTTAATCATGAAAATGATCCCACAAATCACAAATTTGTTATTGGTTTCTGTATCTTTTAGGTGATTCTCTTATTTCTTGAAAGAGCAAGAAACAATCTATTGGTTCTCAATCCTCCACCGAAGTAGAATATCGTGTTATAACATCTACTACCAAAGAAATTGTTTGGTTATGTTGGTTATTTGCTGATATGGGAGTTTCCTTTTCTATGAGAGTTTTCCTTTCTCATCACTTTCTCATCATACTCCTATGTATTATGACAACCAGAGTTTTATTCAGATTGCTCACAACTTGGTTTTTCATGAACGAACTAAGCATATTGAGACTAATTATCATTTTACTCATCATTATCTTAAGCATGTTACTCTACCTTTTGTTTATTCTTCCTTGCAGATTAAAAATTTCTTTACCAAGTCGCAATTCATTTCTCGTTTTTGTTTTGTAGTTGGCAAACTCTCGATGCTTATATTTGTTATATCATGAGTTTGAGGGAGGTGTTAAGAAATATATATTTATCTTATTTTTTTATTAATAGTATAATAGTATTTTCAGTTTAATCTATATATAATTACTTTGTATTTAGGTTAAAACCAACAACTTTAGAATAAACAAATTAATAACAATTACAAACTTCTTCTCTTTTATATTTTTTTATATTAATCTGAATTAATTTAATTAAAATTCATCACTTCAATTAAGATTTAATTAGAATCGTCCATCCATAGGCATGTTATCCATGTAGGATGGGAATTAGCCGAATTGCATCCAAATTAATAAGTGGCAGGGCTCCCATGTACATAAGTAGAGTGTGTGTGTGTAGAGAGAGAGAGAGAGAGGAGAGGAGTACCCGAGTTAAATGCTAGACATGCCTTGTATAATTTTTGTAAGAACTCACTTTATTTTCTTTTTTTTTTAATTTAATAATAAATATATTCTCTGATAGATTTATTCATTAACCCAAACTAAATATCTATGTTGATTTTAAAAAGTTATAAATTATAGCTTAAAAAAAAAAACATGAAAAAGCTGTTGAATTAATTTTAAAGTATTACTAGACTTTTAAAAACCATAGACACATGCATAAAAACCAAAACCAAATTTGTTTTCTAACAGGGTACATTCTTAGCAGCTACTCCAATATTTGCCTATAAATATTACGCCGATCTCAACTCCCTAAACCACCTCTCAAACACTCCTACAACTGGAAAACCCACAAGCTAGCTATCATTCACCTTTCTTTCTTGCTCTGTATATACTATTATTTCTTATAGCTAGCAAGCAAGCTAAGGAAACAAATTTACATAGAACCATATGGGTGCTACTGGAGGAGATGATCATCAGGCGGCCGGCCGCATGTTCTCAGTGACCGTGACTGAGAAGGAGGTGGTGGCAGCAGTGCTACCAATGCACGAACATTGGCTACCACTCTCCAACCTTGACTTGCTTCTTCCTCCACTTGATGTGGGTGTTTTCTTTTGTTACAAGAGACCAACTTCGTCGACCTTGACTATCAGCTCATCCTCACCAGCTACTAATTCTTACAATTTTCGGTCCATGGTTGGTGTTCTGAAAAAGGCCATGGCCCAAGTCCTGGTGTCTTACTACGCCTTTGCCGGAGAGGTTGTGGCTAACTCTGTGGGTGAGCCTGAGCTGCTATGCAACAACCGAGGCGTGGACTTTTTTGAAGCAGTTGCAGATATTGAACTTATGGACCTCAATTTGTATAACCCTGATGATAGCATCGAGGGGAAGCTCGTGCCCAGAAAGAAGGATGGGGTCCTTGCTGTCCAGGTATGTTCTCTAACACACGCCACTACTTTTTCTTTTCCCTTTTTTTTTCCCTCTTTTATCCCAAAATATATTTTGTTTGAAAATATATTAAAATAATATTATTTATTTATTTATTTGTTAAACCTGGCACTGAAACACAAAGATACTTTACCAGACATGGTGGATTTCTGGAAACATTGTGCATATATCTGTCGGATATGTTGGATTCTTTTTATAATTGACTTGTACTTTTTTTGAAGATAGAATTTATAAGAAAAGAACCTCACTTCAATATATAATCCAGGAAACTATACATAAATTACTAAAACTGCTCCTTGTTGATACGTATAACATCAACCGTGAGTAAGTTGTTTTCTACCATAAAAACATGATTTCGATCCTTTTATGTTCTTAAGAAAACACAATCGTTCATATTTCAAATTTCATTATTAATTTTGAAATCAATGATTTAATTATAAAAGAAATAAAATATTAAGGAGTTAAGTTGTTTTTGTTTTTATGTATTAAATTATGATTATTCAATAATTCAGATTCTATAAACATGGTGGTCATAGATATATCATCTGAGGTTGCTGCGCGCGAAGGCGCACGCAGACATTGACATACATGACTCTAGAAATTTATGTACTTTAACCTCACGAACTAATTATATTACAAACTATTTTCAGGCAACGCAACTGAAATGTGGCGGTTTAGTCGTGGCGTGCACGTTTGATCATCGCATTGCAGATGCCTACTCGGCCAACATGTTTTTGGTGTCATGGGCAGAGACAGCTCAATCTAAACCAATATCACTGCTTCCATCGTTCAGAAGATCCTTGCTAAACCCAAGACGTCCTAGTTGCGTGGACGCTTCTTTGGACAACATGTACGTGCCCGTCTCCACACTGTCACCTCCCAAAGAGCCTGCACCTGATGCTGATCAACTCGTAAGTCGCATATACTATGTGAAAGCAGATGACCTAAATCAACTACAATCCCTCGCTAGCTCCAAAGGGAACAGGAGGACAAAAATGGAATCATTTAGTGGATTCTTGTGGCAATTGGTTGCCAAGTATTGTGCTATAAAAGATGATGATGATGATAACATTAGCAATGCCTGCAAGAAGATATCAAAAATGGGCATCGTTGTGGATGGAAGGACTAGGCTAAGTAGTGATCTTGAAAGAGGGGATGTAATGGAAGCATACTTTGGAAATGTGCTATCCATCCCCTATGGTAGCAAGACAGTCCGTGAACTAATTGAAAATCCATTGAGCTGGGTTGCAAATGAGGTCCATGATTTCTTGGAAAATGCAGTGAGCAAGGAGCATTTCTTAGGGCTGATTGACTGGGTGGAGGCTCGGAGGCCGGAGCCAGCTGTGGCCAAGATATATTGTGGTGGTGGTGATAACGACGGGCCGGCTTTGGTCGTCTCCTCCGGGCAAAGATTCCCGGTCTCGAAGGTGGATTTCGGTTGGGGTGTGCCTCTTTTCGGGTCGTATCATTTTCCATGGGGTGGAACTGCTGGGTACGTGATGCCCCTGCCAAATCCAGCAGGTAATGGTGATTGGATGGTGTACATGCACCTGCTGAGGGGGCAGCTGGAGTTCATCGAGACAGAAGCTTCCAATTTCCTTAGGCCCTTGACTTGCAATTATCTACGCTACCAAACTCCATCAAACTAGCTGGATAGCAGCTATCGATCTGGGTACGATGTTGTAATTAATTATTATTAATAATTACCATGCTTGGATGGATCGAGCTCCCTGCCTGATTTCAATATCGCCACCCGCTGGCTTTCTTTGTGACTATATTTATATATAGCTAATTAATATATTTGCCTTGTTTTTCATCTAATTCTAAGGGATGGTCAAGTAATTAAAAGGCTTTAACCATTCTTTCATTAATTATTAGACTCGAACCTTAGAATTAATTAATTATATCTACGAAATCTCATTAAAGCTTGATCAATGTATCAATCAAATTGATGTAAATATATAATGTATTTTTAAAAGTATTCAAGAAAAAACTAATTCCAACTAATATAAAAACTAGCTTCAAAAAACACCTAATTTATCATTGATAATTCTTTTTTAATGCCAACAATTTGGGGTGGCCCGATCGATCGATGCGTGCGTGTGTGTACAAGGACGCGTCTGGTCCATAAACTAGTATATATATATATATATATATATGCTACCTAGCTACACGTAACCTTAATTTATCTTCAATTTGTGGCTATAACAAATCAAAGCAGGCTGGCTCGAATATTTTAGAGCACTTTAGAAGAAAAGGAAGAGCATAAATATATTTAATTATTTGGACAGTACTCCTCAGATCCCTCAAACTCCAAATTAATCATTGCTTGTAACTTCAATCATAATCAACAACCTAAAGAAACGCCAAATCATTACATGCGTGTGTAATTTATAGTTATTGGTGAGGATTTATACTATAAGATGATATGAACATGATTGATATAATATTTTGTAAATGTATAGCTTATCTTTTGAGGGAAAAGAAAGATACAGGATATCTATCCATATTAATATTAATTTGTGAGATTTGTGAATATATACTAATTTATGCTCTTGAAAACCTATCATGCTCGACAAATTAGCAAAGTTGTTTTTATTGTTTTAATTAAGTAGTAACTTATTAGATAATTGTCTTGTTGTGTGTGGTTTAGCAAAGTTGTTTTTATTGTTTTAATTAAGTAGTAATTTATTAGATAATTGTCTTGTTGTGTGTGGTCATGTACCATGTGATGATGAGACCACCACATTAATTATTATGAGCTATCTCTTTTAATTTAAATGTAGGTATATTATCGATGCAGTAGCAATTCTTACTAAAGAGAGAAGAGAAAAATAGAAGAAAGAGAAGAAGTTGAGATAACTGAATTGGTTATCTTTTTTCTTTGATTTCTAGCTCGTTTATTGTTGGATCGGACTGAGATTTTGATAGCAACTTTTAGACACATTAGGCTTCATTCTGAACGGTTGGATCAAAGATTGGTGGCGTGGAAGCTAGCCGTTTTGATAGAAAATAGGGCTGTCAGTATTGTGAGTTTTTCTTTAATACTTCTTCTTTAATCTTGTTGTATTTCAAGAATATATTGTTCTTGATGATATGTATGTTGTAGCTCTTAGTTGAATCTAAGGAAGAATAGTTGTGAACACATTATTTGTTGATAGTGGAAGTTTTTAGGTGGACCACGGTCCTATGATTTTCCCCGCATCGGGTTTTTCACGTAAAAATCTTGGTGTTGCTTTGTGTGATTATTGCTTTATATTTGTTGATTGTTTGATCTTGATTTTGATTGCACAAAGAGGAAAAAGAATTGGAAATTGTGAATTGATCTGGGTAGATTGTTGTCCGTTTATTTTTTCCTAGTTTTCCCGACAAAGTGGTATCAGATCACTAGTTATATAGATTGAATTTCTTATGCAGTTAAAATGAAAAAGGAAGATTAGACATGATAAAGCTCACTTTCTTTAATTATTTTCTATGAAAAACAATGATGAAGGATCACTTATATTGTAATGATTTGGCTTTGCCACTTGAGTGTAAAGAAAAAAAGCCTGATGAGATGGATGAGGTAAAATGAAATAGGCTTAATAGAAAGACAACTGCTTATGTTAGAAAATGGATATCTTCTAAGTCCATTAATCATATTTCTCAAGAACATGGCTACTATACAGTTTAGAAGATGTTAGAAGAAACCTTTGCTAAAGAGAGTGCATAAAATGAGGTTTTTATAATTAGAGACATTGTAAATTTAAAATGTAGAGATGGTGAAGATGTTTCAGTGCATATAAATGAATTCCAAGGGTTCTTGAATCAGCTGTCATTGATGAATCTTGAGTTAGCTGATGAATGCAAGCACTAATCCTATTGAGTTCATTGCCGGATAGTTGGGAGACTTTGGTGGTGTCACTTAGCAATTCTACTCCTAATAGAAAGATCACTTTGAAAATAATGAAGGATTGTATCCTTAATGAAGAGAAGAGGAGGAAAGAGACAAGCACTTCTGAGTCTCATGCACTTGTTACAGAAAGTCGAGGGAGAAGTCCAAGTAGGTTCTCTCACAGCAAGCAAGATAGAGAATCCAACAATAGAAAAGACAAATGGAAGCCAAGAGGAAGATCTTAGTCAAGGAAGGGTTTTAAGTGTTATTATTGTGACAAGCCTGGGCATATGCAAAATGATTGTAGAAAGTATAAAAGAGATAAAAAGGGTAGAGATGAAAACAAGAATGAAGAGAATGGTACAATTGTAGTTGTATTTGATGTTGATGTTGTTATTGTTTGTGATGAGGGTTGTGTTAATCTTGCATGTCAAGATACCACCTGGGTTGCAAATTCAGCAGCTTCTTACCATGTTACACCCTGATGTGATTTTTACACATCCTACACTGCTGGTGACTTTAGTGAAGTTAGGATAGGAAATCAAGGGATGACTAGTGTTATAGGCATTAGATATATTTGGTTAGAAACCAATACTGGGTGCAAGTTGCTAGTCAAAGATGCTAGGCATGTGCTTGATATGCACCTACACTTGATCTCTACATATACTCTTGATGAAAAAGGCTATCATAATTACTTTGAAGATGGTAAATGAAAGCTCTCTAAAAATTCCTTAATTGTTATTACATGAAAGAAGAAGAGTCTTTACATGTCACAAGCCAAGGTGATCAAAGGAGAGGTGAATGCAATTGAAGATTGCTCTACTTATTTATAGAATAAACGGCTTGAACATTTAAGTGAGAAAGGCCTTGGCATCCTTGACAAGAAGAACTATTTTCCATTAAAAGGTATGAACTTGAACACATGTACTCATTATTTAGTTGTTAAACAATACAGAGTTGCATTTCAAATATCACCTTCACATAGAAAATCACATGTTCTTGATTTAGTTCATATTGGTATTTGCTCTATGATTGATAAATCTCTTAGGGGTGGATTATATTTTGTTAGTTTCATTGATGATCACTCCAGGAAAATTTAGGCCACATGTTTGAAATCCAAAGATTAGATACTTGATGTCTTTAAGAATTTCCATGCCAAAGAAACTGGTAGAAATCCAAAATGTATTCGAGCTGACAATGATGGTGAATATAAGAGTCCTTTCGAGAAGTACTACATGAAACATGGTATCAAGTTGGAGAAGACAGTTTCTAAGACTTTACAGCAGAATGGAGTGGTTGAGAGAATGAACAAAACCATTATTGAAAGAATTAGATGTATGCTCTCTCATGCAAAGTTGCTTAAGTCCTTTTGGGGTGAGACAATGAAGACTACAGTTGCCATGATTAACCTTTCACCATCAATTCCTCTTGATTTTGATGTTTCAGATAGAGTTTGGAAAAGAAAGGATGTCTCTTATACACACTTGAGAGTGTTTGGATGCAGAGCATTTGTACATGTTTCAAAAGATGAAAGGTCTAAGTTTGACAACAAGACAAAGCAGTGTATTTTCTTAGGCTCTGAAGATGATGAGTTTGGCTATAAGTTGTGGGATCCAAAGGAAAAGAAAATTGTGAGAAGCAGAGATGTTATCTTCTTTAAAGATCAAACCATTGAAGACTTTGAACAAAATAAGAAAATAGAGTCTACCACTTTTATTCCATCTAATTCAAATCCAAAACCTACTCTAAAGTTACCTTTGATACCTGCTAATTATGGGGGAGATTTGCAAAATAATGATAATGGTGGCTTTTTTATTGAGCCATTAGTTGGTGATCCTGAATCAACTAATGATAATATTGATGTTATTCCTGAATAGGTTATGCAAAAAGCTCTAGATGAGTCATAATTGAGAAGGTCAACTAGACCTCACCAACCTTCTACCAGATATTCTCCTTATGAGTATGTGTTGGTTACTGATGGGGAAGAGCCATAATGCTTTAATGAAGCTATGCTACATGAGAAGAAAAGTGAGTGATTAAAAGCAATGCAAAAAAAGATGAAATCCTTGCATAAAAACCACACTTTTAAGTTAGTGAAGCTTCTTAAAGGTAAGAGAGCACTCAAGAACAAATGGGTGTTCAGGTTGAAAATTGATGAACATTGCTCGCAGCCAAGGTACAAGGAAAGATTGGTTGTGAAAGGTTTCGGTTAGAAGAAAGGTATTGATTTTGAAGAAATATTTTCACCAGTGGTCAAGATGTCTACAAACCGAGTTGTGCTTGGTTTAGCTGCTAGTTTGAATCTTGAAGTTGAGTAACTTGATGTAAAAACTGTCTTTCTCCATGGTAATTTAGATGAGGAGATTTATATGGAGTAGCCTGAAAGGTTTAATGCAAAAAGCAAAGAGCAGTTAGTTTACAAGTTGAAAAAGAGCCCATATGGGTTAAAGCAAGCTCCAAGGCAATGGTACAAGAAGTTTGATTCTTTCATGGTGGATCATGGTTATGACAGGACCACTTCTGATCATTGTGTATTTATGAAAAGGTTTCCAGATAGAAATTTTATTATTCTCTTGTTGTATGTGGATGATATGTTTATTGTTGGTCATGATGCTACGAAGATTCAGATTTTAAAGGAAGAGTTAAGCAAGTCTTTTGTAATGAAAGACTTAGGACCAACAAAACATATTTTTGGCATGAAGATCATACGTAACTGGAAGAAGGAGACACTTTGGCTATCACATGAGAGATATGTTCAAAAGGTACTTGAGAGATTCAACATAAGCAACACCAAACCTGTTTGTTCTCTACTTGCAAGCCACTTTAAACTAAGTTCTAAGCAGTGTCCTTCAAGTGATGAAGAAAAAGATGAGATGAAAAAGGTTCCTTATGCATCTGCAGTTGGTAGCTTGATGTATGTCATGTTTGCACAAGGTCGGATATAGCTCATGCAGGTGGTGTGGTTAGTTAGTTCCTCTTTAATCCTGGTAAAAAACATTGGTCAGCAGTGAAATGGATACTCAAGTATCTCAAAAGTACTTCTAATTTCAGCTTATGCTTTGGTAATAATAAACTTATGTTGGATGAATGCACAGATACAGATATAGCTGGTGATGTTGATTATAGAAAGTCCACATTAGGATACTTGATGAAGTTTGTGGGGGTAGTAGTCTCATGGCAAAATAGGTTACAAAAATATATTGCATTATCCACTACAAAGACTGAATACATTGCTCTTACTAAAAGGGGCAAATAGTTGTTATGGATGAAGAAATTATTAAATGAACTTGGCCTAGTTCACGAGAACTTTGTGTTGCATTATGACAGTCAAAGTACAATCCATCTCAGTAAGCATCCTACTTTTCACTCTCGATCAAAGCATATTGAGGTTAGATATCAATGGATTCGAGATGCCATAGAGATGAAGTCATTTATTGTTGAGAAGATACATACTGATAACAATGTGTCAGATATGATGACCAAACCTTTACTGAGAAAAAAATTTAAATTTTACAGAAGAGAAGCAGGCTTGGTAAAGCCTCCTAAATTGAATCTTACATATTGATCGCTGATATGGTGAATTCCTCACATGGTGCGTAAGGGAGAGATTTGTTATGTATGGTCCCGCACCATATGATAATGGGACCACCATGTTAATTGTCATGAGCTGCCTTTTTTAATTTAAATGTAGTTGTACTGTAGATGTAGTAGCAATTTTTACCAAACAAAGAAGAGAAAAATAAAAGAAATAGAGGAAGTTGAGACAGTTGAATTGGATGTCTTTTTTCTTTGATTTCCAACTCGTTTATCGTTGGAGCGGGCTAATATTGTGACAGCAGCTTCTAGACACATTACTCTTCATTCTAAACGGTTGGATCGAAGATTGATGGTGTGGAAGCTGGCCATTTTGATAGAAAATGAGGCTATCAGTATTGTAAGTTTTTCTCTAATACTTCTTCTTTAATCTTGTTGTATTTCAGGAATAGATAGTTTTTGATGATATGTATGTTGTAGCCCTTAATTAAATATAAAAAAGAACAGTTGTGAACCCATTATTTATTGATAGTGAAAGTTTTTAGGTGGACTATGGTCCCGTGGTTTTTCCCGCATCAGGTTTTCCATGTAAAAATCTTACTATTGATTTGTGTGATTATTGCTTTATATTTGTTAATTGTTTGATCTTGATTTTGATTGTACAAAGAGAAAAAAAGAACTGAAACTTGTGAATTGTGAATTGATTCAGGTAGATTAATATCCGGTTATTTATTCCTAATTTTTCCAACATATCTGCTATGTTTTCACAATTTGATTGCATATAGCTAAGATGTTGATGTCGCAGCCAATATTACTTTTCTTTTTTATATATATATTTTCAATGTAATTGGCAATTGATGAGATCAACTAGTTGAAGATTTGTACTGAATAGCAATGCTCGAGCTGCCTATATATCTCAATTATGTGCATGTTGATTAACTAATTAATTAATTAATTCTCTTTGGTCTTTCCTTCAAGATCCAATTACATCCCATTTGCAAAATAATCACATGAAAAGAGAGTCGGTCCTTTGGTTTTAATCTTTGATATTTTTAATGTTTTATTATCTTACACAGACATAGTTTTTCTAACCATAGGAAAGAAATTCATGTGTTGTATTAATTATTGCTAGTTTACAGGGAACTAAACACATTGAAGAATAGTAGTAAAAAACTGGGCGGGACAGAACGGAGATTGGCTTGACGTTAATGCAAAGGTACTGATTGATAAGTTGGCAAGAAATTAGATAAGAAAAAACAGAAATTAATATTATATATAATTAGGTGAAAATAACTACAGCCAGATCTCGTCAACAATCCGTTGAAATTAATATATGGATAACAAAAATAATTGGACCCTTCAATCAATAATCTTCTCTTCTGGGATGGATTCACCAAACCTCCATAGGTACTTAAAGCTGGCGTCACACCCACCAATATAGCACTGCCAGCAGGACTTTGAAACACAAAATATAATGACTGCTAGTCCACCATGCATACCCACCTCGGGACCTCTTGCAGATCACTTCATCAGTTTGGATGGAAGATGATGATGAGCATAACTTGTCTCCAAAACAAACAAACCACCACATATAATTTAATCAAATATTATATTCCCATGCATGGTGAGCAAAGAAATCGAGAGAGAATCCTTGGCCACACACACACACTCTAATCAGGATAAAAACGTCAAGGGATAGTTAAGTTTGCTATTTTTTCATTAAAAAAATAGATTTAAATCCTAAAATCTTAGTTGCCATACAAATTGATCTATAAATATTTTTTCTTATTATTGAAAAATAAAAGAAAATCGTGTAAGAATTATTGATATATATTTATATATATACACTGCGGAAGAAGTAGTCTACTTCCTAATCGGATATTTAATCTTTGTTGCAGTAATTCACAAGTTCTCTTAATGTCAGCACTGTGTCCCTTGACGTTGACAAGCATTCCAGATTTTAATGGATGATAGACAAACATAAAAACAAGGAGAGGGTGGTTGCACTGAGTACATCACTTGTGAGTGGTTGCACTAAATACATACTTGTGGCACCAACTACATCACTCGTCGAAGGATGGGGTGGTTGCGCTAAATACATCGCCAGTGGAAGGAGAGGTTAGTTGCACTAAATACATTCATGTAAAAAACCATATCTTGGTAACATCTAAACTTGCTATTGTTTAAGATTTTGTTATTCTACTAAAAAATGATTTTAATTTAGTAATTTAAACTAGTAAATAAAATTTCAAAATATAATTTATATTATTATTTTTTCACGAGCACAGAAGATGTATCACTGCATTCAACATACATAAGATCAGTGTCCCATGAGGATGCATCGAAGAAAATCAACCTACACTGACAACATGTATAACCATGCATCCATGCTTTCATTAATGAGAAGATAATTAAGCTCGACTGATATCATCTTCTTCTTTTTTTTCTTTTTTGATAAAAAAATCGGTGAGTCCTCGTGCCATTAGGCAAATAATGACTGGCGGCGGCGCCGGTCAGGACTTAATATATAGCGTGTGTGTTAATGCAATTCAATCTTCAAAGTGTTCGTCAAGCATATATTTTGACAGAGATGAGAGGGCATGGAAAACTTGAGACGATATTATTGAATTACTAGCAGGTGAGGTGGTCATGCCTACCTGTGCTTTTGATTCTTGTGTGTTTGGAAATTAACCTGTTTTTTTCTTCTTCTTTTTTAAGTGCTTGTAAGAAGTTCATATGTGTTTGCATGGTTGACAGATATGCATGGACAGCATGAGTCGTTATTAGTTATAATTCGGTAGCACAGAAAAGGTTAGGTTAAAATAATTCATAAAGACTCCTTGTACAAACAAAAGTAATCGACACAACGCATGATATATACGAATATCTAACCTAGCGATGTATTTAAGGAATTATTGGAGTTTCTCAAGCTCTAATATTATAATTTTAAATTTCTAAGAAAACCCTGAAATTAGAATTTCTCTGAATAATCAATTCATTTTAATCTCTTCTACAAAATAAATTAGGTAATTCTATTAATTTACACTATTCCTAGACCTAACTCTTAATAGAAACAGGATTTGTTTAACTTATGTCTAGGGGCTTTTTAGACTTTCCATCATGTTTTTTTTAATTATAATCAATTAAGTTGTCCGAGGAGAAATTCAATATTTTATTAAATATAAAATATATTTAAAAAAAAATAATTGGCGCATGAATTTACATCACTCAACCCTTTATAAGGGATGCATGCAGCAGATTAAAGCAGTTAAAAATGGACATCATTGAGGTGGTTGGAATCGTCTCGACAGATTAAAGCAATTAAAGATTAAAGCAGTGTTTTATTTCTAATTTTCTTGTTTTTTATAGCTAATTATTTCTTCTTCTTTTTTTCAATTTATCTACTATCATTATTTTTTTTATCATATTATTAAATTAACTAAACTTAGTAGATTTAATTAAATCAATGACCCAAATCTCAAGTTTTTCTAGATTCTTTAAAAACACTATTATTGCCTAAATATTTTTTATATTAGAAAAAATTTGGTATAGTCTGTTACGTTACACAAACTACTGATTTAATAACTAGTTAAAATAAGACAAATCCTAAACATCAGCTCTTAAGCATAATTTAAATATAAAACAATCTCAACTAGTAGTAACTAACTGACCTACTGACCTACTATAGACCCGGACATGTAAAACGCATTGATAAAATTCTATTATAATCTAATTACTTATATGTCCAATATAAAATCTACATGTAATCATTTTGTATAAAGTCTAATAATTTATCATGATGGAAGTGAAAGCATGACATCATGAACTTTATCGTCTAGAATATCATACAATCAATTTTCATCAATAAAAAGTAAGTATCCTATAAATTCTATAAAATGATAACTAGAAATCTTATTTTATAAAAAATGAACTTTCAACTCTACCATCCATCTAATAATTATTTTCTTTGAAAAATTCTCGTCAAAGAAAGGTATTTCATAAAAATTAGAAACGTGTTTACAAAAAAAATAACTATAAGTTAAGTCTTCAATATTTCGCTTATTTTAAACATCAATGTCTATAAAGATTTGCATGAATAGATTCAAGGTTTGATTCACTTTGAGATAAGTCTCTAAAAAGGTCTCTCATCTCATCATGATCATTGTTAATTTGTGATTTCCCTTAAGTTGATCAAACCAACCAAATCCATATCCATATCCATATGATGGGATGCTCCATGTTACCTTTTGAGCATAGCCTCCGCTCCTTCAATGTGAGGTGGGAAGATGTCGCCGGTATCTTTATCTTGTTCTAATATCAGTTGACATAACATATAGCGAAAGAAAGAACTAGAATATCTCAAACCCTACGAATGCAACCCTAAACTGTAAAGAAAACTTTTAATCGAAAAGTTCGAGATAAATTTCTAAATAATTAATTTGTTTTAAACTTTCCTAGAAAAATAAACTAGTTAACCGTATTTCGTAGATCTAAATTCTTAAAGAAAAAATTATTTTTTTATTGAAAGTTACATAATTAATAGAATCCATTAAGCATAGGATTCTAAATTCGATTAAAAAAGACAAGTAAAACAACTAAGAAGAATAAGCCAAATCTTTGTAAAATCCATTAGTATTAGAACCAAGGAAGGGCTGGGCAATAGCTTGCTATTCCCCATAAGGGAAGTTGACATTTCCTTGAATTATCATGCAAGGCCAGGATTCCATGATTTTTCTGCTACAATTCTGTTAACCACATCTTTCAGTTTGAAACCAAAACTTCGATGCAGACAAGTACCCAATGCAATGCCATTGTATTGAATGCAGCACATCATACACTAGCAGCAACTAAAAGTCGACCTGTCTTGAATTTGTGTCTCTGTTGTCACCAGGGGTGTGTGTGTGTGCGTGTGTGTGATCTCATTCCTTTTCTTTTACATATATTATTTGTTGAATGTATAAGTGAATAATAATAATCTCGTAATGGTTAGAAGTGAGAAAAGGTTAGATGCATGGACTGCGTAGTCGACTTTCAAATACAGTGTTCGTTGCTGACTGTTGTATATTGGCTTCAATGAAATACACGCACACACTTTTATTCCTTTTCTGAATGCAAGCTGGTGGTGATATTCTAGTGTGTGCGCTGAACATGGCAGCCAGATGTGGGCTGTGTTTGCTAGGTGCTGGTTTCCCATTGATCTTTGACAGACGTAGTGTGCCCATAAAAAATTGTGCTATACCAGGCCAAGGGATAGCAGGTTTGTAAGCAAGAACCATTCATAAAAACTGCTTCCATCCTCACTGTTATCAAGAAAGGTCGCGTCATTAACAGGGGGATGCAACCTAATTATGTTAGCAACATTTGGAACCTAACATTAATCCTGTATTGAATTTCCCAGATACAGGCAGATTTTAGGTGCTGTTAGTATTAACATCATCATCGAAGTGGAGTTTTGTCGGGCAGGAAAAGGTAACGGAAACGAGAATCGAAGGGAAGAATGCCACAATTACGTGAGCCAAGAAGGCTTTGTCGCCTTTGTGAAATGCATTGCTCTACAAAGGCAGCCTGATTCGGTGGAAGGTAATGTGATATCCACACTGCCAAATTCGTATCGTCCACAAAGCCTTTAGCAAAGCAATGGAGCATTTTCGGCACCAAAAGCTTCCCCTTGGTGCTAACTCCAGTTGAAGCTCGAATGAAATCATGTTGAGCTTCTTGAAGTTCTTCTCTCACATTCTTAGCAGTGAACACCCTTACCTGCATTTTTCATTCATCAGAATATCTTCCAAATATATCTAAATATACATAATAAACACGACCTCTGAAAGATAAAATATACTTCATCAATATATAGCACATGAAACATTCTTACTGCTGGTGATGAGTACATTCCACAGCTTAGGGCAAATGCTACAAGAGGTTCATGTGCATCAATCACAGACTTCTGCTGTTCCTCTGATAGCCTCAACTTGTGAAGGGCAAGAAGTAAAGCCTGGCAATAGTGTTGAGTAGAAATGTTAACCAGGGTATGAAGTTCAAGATGTGCACAAAAACAGAGAACTTGTTGATAAGAGGGGGGGGGGGGGGCACGTACAATTTGTGGCCTGTGGAGAGGTGGTTTCATCTTCAAAATCACATACTCAATGGCAGCTGCACTAAAATAATGTCCTCCAATAGTGTATGCAGCCTGGAAATATCAACCAAATCGCATCAATGACACTCATCAAGTGCAAAAACCAGTAAACAATCAATCAAACACATGAATCTGCCAGGAACCACTACATCAAGAATGTTACAGATACTAAAGAATCTCACTATGTTTGGTGTGGAGATTTATCTAACTCAATTATTTTTCACGATCCAGATAACTGCATGAATCCATTGCCTTCTAATACCATAACACATGCCTACAACAGCAATTCCCTTCAAGAGCAATAATATATTTTATCCTCTTTGAGTTACAGGAAACCAGAGGCCACTTACAACAACATATTATATAATGCTGACTACTTGGGGCTTTTGAACTGCATATGATGATGACAATAAACTATCTTTACAGCAAGTTACTGAGGAGAAAAAAGTAGATGTTTAGTCAAGAATCAAACCTTTTGCATCAACGAGAAGAGCTTCAAGTCACTCCTTGGGACTCCATATGCCAAGTACGCCTGTTTAACAATAGAAATTTAAGAACATAAACTTTAAAGTTATGAAATGACCCACATCGCACCATGTAATTTTAGCACATTACACAAGTGATAGAAGTGAAGACACTCACATGCATAATCAAAGCATTGTACAGATTGATCCAGAAAGCAAGCTTCTCATTAGAGCTCAAATGGATAGGGTTCACCTTGGCAAGTTGCTCAACAAGTGTTCTGTCCCCCGAGTTTCAAACAAGAAAACAAAACAACATTTATCAGATCTGATCCCAGATAACCACACAAACATTCAAGTAAAAAAAGAATAAATATATCAAAGTAATGGGAGCATAAGCTCATTAGAACCGAAATATTCTATGTTTTTAGACCTGTTTGATTCAACTTACAAAATGAAATGCAAAGCTCAGACAAATGGCTCACTTAAAACTCTTATACCTGAATTTCCTTAATGCCCCCGATGCATATTCTAGTTGCTTCTTTCCAACTGACATCCAAGAAACTTCAGTTGCTAAAACATAGTTTCCAATGTCTGCCCAACTCAATTTGCCATGCACTTTGTAGGGATCAAAGACACTGCCCAATGCCAACACTTCAGAGTTACTTTGTATATCAATCCGGGGGCTCTGCACCCATGATGAAATCATTGAGCGCTCAGATGAAGACCACCATGATGAACTGGACAGATGTCCTCTCGGTGACACAGGTGAGGATTGGCTCTCTAAAGCAGAGGACATGGATGGCACAGCAGAATCTGCCAGGGACAGGAAAATATTTTTCATACATCTTACCATCTCCTCTGAAAGTTGATTAGGGCAGTCCCAAAGGCCCTTAGGAGGCATTCCTTTTGGAAGCCTCATGAGCTCTGCAGGTTGAGTGGGTTTGGCATCTGTCTGCACGGATACTTTCTTCTCCTGGAAAAGCTCTGGTGCCTTCATTGAATCCTGATCCAAGTACCACAAATCAAATGCCTAATACTGTGAATAGGAATTTCTGGAAAGGAGTTATCACAACCATTTACAATAATTCATCTATTGCTATAAGTCATAGACAGGAAAGATTTATTAGATAGAGAGCATATGCATGCAAGAGATAAAATGTAGAATAACCAGCAGTACAACCTTAAATTGTACAAGAATTGTTCAGAAAATGGACTTTTGAGTATGTATAGATTAAAGAGCTTTGACTGTTGAACACCATCTGGACTCAACATTTTGCTTAATGGTTACAAACTGTGACCTTGATCCCTCATTTATGTTTAGACTAAACCATTTTCTTAGTTGGTGCGTGTGCAAATAATTTTAGCTTTTCAAAGTGAGAAAATAACATCCTTCCACCACAGGTGCATCTAAATCATATTACCATATCTCCCAGAATACAAGCTGCATATTCTCACTTAAAGCAAATATCATGTCATGTATGCTTTAAATTCTTCATGGAACAGTTTTGCCTCTTTATCAACAACATACATGGACCAAAACAGTCATCACAGACTCAAACAAGAAAGAAACTGACTACTTAAAGATTCAATTCTACAAGTACACTAGACTACAGCTGTCGCATGAACATAAATCAAAAAGCTCTACAAGCAAAGCGAAACCAGCAGATACCTCCATCAAAGACTGAGCACTAGATGTTTCACCAGTAGATTCAGATGCTTGGTGTTTACATGAGTTATTCTTCTCTGATTGGTGCAGTTCATAATCTGAATGCTTCAGACTCCTTGAAGAAGAAGAAGAAATCTGGAAAAGCATAGAAAGTTACATTGCAGTAAATTTTCTGTGTAAAGGCTAGCATGCCACATGTTAACATAGGTATTTCAAAAGAACATATTTATTTAAGACATGCAATGCTTAGCTAGATCAAAATATATGCAAGTTCCGAAAGTCTTAAATAAAGTACAAATAAAATATACTCATGCAGGCAATGGAAAACTCTAATGACAAGTATAGAGTTCGTTGATAAGAAAAAGATTCATTGCTTCATTGAAGTGAATAAAAGCAGTTGATGTTCATGGGTGCAGGACAATGATAGAATGACTTGATAGCAAATGACCACCACCACTGCAGAGACAGCAATAATAAGAAGTTGTCAAATGTGATTTACATAAAGATGTTTGCATAATGTGAAAGATAAGAAACTTTGGTCAAATAAGGAAGAAGCACATAAATTTCTTTACTCAGGAGAAGCCATGTGTGAAAAGAAATATGATAAGTACCTCTTCTTTCATGCTATCAAATGAGTAAGCAGATAATGATTGACAAGCTGACTGCCTCAAACGATATTCAGCAAGCCTTCGCTCATTTCTCTCTTGACTTAGTTGGAAATGCAAAGAAACAATCTCTTGTTCAAGCTTTGAAACTGTGACCTCCAGTACTGCAATAGTGGACAGAAGCTCCTGAGCTTGTTCAAACTGAAGAAAGAGGATTTTACAATAAATTAAAACCCCTAGAAAGGTGGACCTTCAAATTTACAATAGAGTCAAACATAGATTGGATGTACTAACTACAAAATGATACTGTCACGTATTCTTGATATCTCTTGACATCAAGAATAAACAGGAAACAGAGAGATATTGCTAACAATGAATTCTAAGCACTTAACCACAATTGCTCACCTGACTGCTCAGCAGTGTATGAAAATGCACATATAAAAGAGACTTTAGAAAGAAAACAACATACATTGTGTGGGAGGCATGATGCACTAGATAATTTTACTGTATTTCTCTCAATAGCATTTTCCAGAATAGCATGCATTTCCATCTCTTCTTGCAACTGCTGTTGTAATCTCCGTACCTGTTATAGAGGCACATCCATAAGCATAAGGTAGCTATGATCCAACAACAATTAACTAAATTTCTATGTACACATCAACAAGATTAGATACAATATGATGCAGCAAGATGCTCTCTCAGTTCAATTTAAGTCACCATATGATAGCCAAGCGGCAATTGAAGATAGCAAGCAGATACCAATTCAAAGCATGATGCCTCACTTAGAAGAGTACAGGAAGGATAGTGGCGTGTAAGTACTTTCCATGGACTGCAAAAGAGCTATCTGGAGTGCACTTTTACAGACAACACACTAAATCATTTGCAAAACTCACCCTTCAGACATTCTACACTTCAAACTCAACATAAAGCAAAATATCAGTCCTACAGGGCCACTACAAATTTCTTTTATTCACCGATACTTTCCTTGTCATTAAGGCAGAACTTAAATGTCATCAACTGTTATTTCTCAAAAACCATCAATGCAGTTGTGGAATCAACCCCCTACCTTTTTAAAAAAGCACCGGTTTTGAAGTCGTAAGCATCCTCTAAGCATATTTAGCACAAACATCACAAGTCATGTTCCACAACCTAATAATACAGACAAAAGTTCAGCATGAAATGCCTATAGCGAAGCCTCTAGTAAACTGTTGGAACCGTGAGATACTATCCGGATGAATCACAACAAGTGTGTTTTTCTCAGCCAATTAGAAGCCCATTACCAGCTATGTTTCCACTTAAGGGGTCATGAGAGGGTCAATTTCTACTTTGGAGGCGGTAAAATTCTTCAATGGTTTCTATTAAGTGTCTACTCTCAAGACATGAACCTGCAACTTTTTGGTTGAAAGCCCAAGATTATTATCACTGCATCAGGAAACAATGAAGCACGGGGAAAATTGGAGTATAAAAGCACTATTTGCAGCAATAATGAAAAAGCCCCTTGCTTTAGGTGCTGGGGAGCATGGAACTGGCTTAACTCAAGGTCATTCAAATATCTAGTTTTATGCCATCAATCAAAGGCATACAAACACAGATAGTGCTCTTTTGTGCATTTTCCGATGCATCCTATTTTATAGCTGTGCTTGTCATCAATTATTGACTACCAGCTCAAAAGAATCTCAACTTGTTTTCTATAACAAAAGCATTTCAGATCTATTGTCAACACTCTATGCATATCAAAATCCCTAGGTTTCACAAACAAATGCATAAGAAGAACTCAACAAAAAAACAGTGTGACTGTGAGACTTGCAGGAGGAGAGATCTTACATCCCGTTCAAGTTGGATTCTATAAGGATAAGGATTGCTGCTTCTAATGCACGATGCAAAACTTCCAGCCTCTTCATTCACATTGTTTGCCTGCAAAACATCAAAATCCACATGAATTGCATTTTTGAACTATAAAAACAGATTAAATGAAAGAGCAAGAAAATAGTACCTCCAAAAGTGTCAAGAAGATGAAACATAACTATCAAATTAAAGACCAATTACTATAAAGCCGAGTGTTGTGCTACAAAGGCTTATGCCTTTGGATCCAAGACAAATAATTTACAGGAACTTCCAGTCAAAGCTACCCTTTTCAGATTTAATAAAGCTGTCATAGTTTAAAGGTCTACATACAAATGACAAATTAAGTGCTTCTGTTGACAACTACAGTAAAAATTGAAGAAATTCATATTAAAAAAAGGCACCAAATGAGCTGAATTATGAGAGCAAAATTGAGCAACCAATCCTCCCCAGAAATGGATAAGTTAAAGTGCATTTTTTGTTCAACATTTTGTTGTTATAGAACCCAATCCTTCTTGCAATGCCTCCCACCACCCCGAGTGAAAATGAAAAGTCAGCCAGTACTGACCTCCAATGAAGAGCTGTTGCTCCAGACTTCATCTGCAAGATCTAGCTGGGTTTTTGAATTGTCATAGGTCACCTTAGAATGCAGAACTTTAGAGGTAGAATCACTTCTGCACATTTTGCCAGTAAAAAGTTGAAGAAAGCATTAGAAGTGAGCATTAAAGCAGGGTTCCAATTATAACCGGAGAAATGAACCAGGCATCGGGGGGGGGCTTACTGGCTGGGCATAACTGGAGAGTCACACGTCCTGCGATCACAGGGCTTGGCACGTTCTAAAATCCCCCAAGCATCTTGGCTTCTGCACGCAGATAGGATTTACGCCATGTTCAAACAAGTATAATAAAGCTTACAGATCCATGCTAAGAGAAAGGACTTGAACATTAAAGAGGTAACCTAAGAAAGGGTTTTAGTCAACATGAACAATCTTAGGATAATATAAAAGACAAAGGCACAATGAGATGCATAATTAGAGAAAAAACTGTGCAACCTGTGAAGTGTGAACATGTAATGAGGACAAAAAAATTTCATGAATGCCACAGCTACTAGTCATTGTCAACACAACCAAACAAAAACAATTAACACAAGTGTGAGCTCGGGCAGCTTCTGTTTCTAGCGACAGACCATACCGATACAACTTGAAAAGGAAGGCCATAAAAAGAGAAAGGGGGGGGAAGAGCAAGTAGAATCGCTTGTGTGGGTGGTGAGTTTCTTTTACCAAACCAATTGCATTGTTTTCACCACATGAAAATCAGGGCAGAAGAAAAAAGCAGTGGATTCTGTAAATCATGACCATATGAATGATGGCTCCAAAAAGAGAAACGAAAATCTAACAAGTCAAAGTAAAGGGCTTAAGAAAAGCAAAAACAGCTCCACAAGGAGGAAAAGTAGAGGGGAAAGTGGGGTACCTCCCTAACAGTCATGGAAGACAAAAGTTGTTTCCTTTGTTAGTAAGAACTACGGCAGTCCACAAACCACACACCCTTGAAAGGTTTTCAAATGAAGCTGATCCACTCTTTGTTTCATTCCAATTCTTAATCGAAAAAGAAATTAGTGATGGGTCATAGGTCATGGGCCAAAAACATTGGGATTTGTATTTAAAAGAGAAAAGGAGAGGAGAGGGGGGCAAGAAGCAGCAATGGATTGACTAATGGAGTAAAGGGGGTTTTGGTATGCAAGAGTTACAATCCATAGGACAATGAGGAAGTGAAAAAATGAAGCAAAAGAACAATCTCAAATACGGGTTATTAGCAGTGGTCCCTCTCTCCCTGTCTCTCCTTTCCAATTTTCAAACAAAGCAGGTATTTTTCTCTCTTCCTACCTCCTGACCGAGTCCATCAACATTTCAAACTCGACCCAAAAAACAAACAGAAGAAAACAACAGGAAAGATACCCATTTTCAGATTTCAAATATCCCAAACAAAGAGAGATATGCATGCAGGAATGTAATTCAAAATGGTATGGAGCAGACAAATTATAATAGAGAGAGAGAGAGAGAGAGAAACCTTGAAGGATGGAGCATTGACAATGATGATGATGATGATTAAGAGGCGCTGAAAGACCCCATTTTCTTTTCTTGAAAAGCAAAAGATTAAGTCCAAGCCAAACTTAGAAATGCTTGTATTACTAGTATCTGTGCCTCCTCTCTTGAGTTGAGAAGAAAGTCAGAAACTTGAAAAGGACATGTCGTAGAAGCAGTATCAGTCCAACACTACTAGCAGCAGCGGCGGCAGTGCCTCTCTCTTTTCTTCTGGCTGAAAGGATGATTCAAAAATCTTCGCTTTCTTTCACTAAAATACGGGAACAAAGACAAAAGGAAGACAAAGATACAGCTGAGCTCCTAGCCATTAGCCAAGCAAGGAAACAATTTATTTTTTTCCAAGAATCAAGAGAGAGAGGGGGAGGGAGGGAGAATCTAGTTCAAAAATTACGAAAATAAATGTTTTGGTTAAGATATATTATTTATTTAATTTGATTATGCTATAAGAGAACAAAAGAGTGGGTGTGGAGTCACGAGGCTCTGTGTCTGTTCCTACGTACAGTTTACAGATGATGTCAATTAATGTAATGAAGTCAAGTAATTAATTATTTAATTATTCTTTTGAATTTTGAATTTAACAATTCTTCCATAGAAATGTATTTTTTTTAATATCTTTGATCCATTAAGTAAGTCGATTAAATTTATTTATTTTTGGTATGGTTTTAAAAACGCCAATGATGCATTAAAGAGATTTAATAGTTTCTTTTAAATGTCTAATTTAAGGTTTTAATGACACAAGTAAAAAAAAAAAAAAGAATCTGATCTCCTTTCTGCCAAGTCAAGTCCTTAAATTTTCTCAAATAAAAATGTTGTTTTGCTATAGGATTAAGGTAAGAGAGAATTAAGTATAGCACTAATAATAATAATAATGATTAATTTAAATAAATATAATTTATCAATAATATAATTAACTTATGGAAAGTAAAAAAAGCTAATGGATAAAAATATAAATTTTAATGTAATTTGATAAATTTATATTCATACTTTAAGTACCAAAATATATTTAAATATTATGTTTTTTATTAATACAAACTCAAATATACAATATCATTTAGTAAATTTATATCAAATTTTTTTCACCACTTAAAAAAAAAAATATAACCTCACCTAATAAGTTAGGCTGGACTCATTTCAGATAGTTGGGTCAAGTCCAGCCCAATATATTTTTAATAATAATAATTAAAAAAATTAAAATTATCAAATAAAATTTTAAAAATATTTGTGATCTCTTTCATATTTTTTTAATAATTTTATATAATATTAGATTATAAATTTACACTATAAAATACAAATTTGATATTAAAAATATTTAATTTTCTTTAAAACTTAAAAAAATTCAAAATTTTCAATAAAAAAATTCAAAAATAAATAAATAAATTCCCATTTAAAAAAATATATTATATCTTTGTGCATGCTGTCAAATCTTAAAAGTTTTTCATCTATATTTTTGTTTCATATTTTTAAAAAATATAAAATAAATATCATAACCAATTTATTATTATTCATCAAAGTTTTATCAGATCTGGGAATGTTCAGCATCTCAGTGTCCAAATCAGATCCAGGATCCCTGGTCCGACCATCAGAAACTTTTCCAGAATTCATGGTGTTACAGGTGCTTCTTCTATTGCCTAGAATATCGAAGGAATCTGCAGGACCTTCATCTTCATGCAGCAAATCAGCACGGGAAGTTCCAAAGGATCTGTCTTTCAGTTGATTGGAACTAATTTCTACATCAATGGCATCTGAGCTAGAAGAAGTCACTATAGATTCCTTTCCATTTGGTAAACGTCCAAGGAAGGTTTCAACAAGTAAGGGTTTATTAGCAGATATTTCGGCACCTGCAGACCCTATCTCATGAAGAGTTGGGGACATAGGCATTTCCATTGCTCTCCTGGAACACTCCTCGTCTGCAGAGTTATCCAATTAAGTCCAGCAATTTCATGCAATCCCCCTTGGCTACTTCCTCGGAACTTACCATATCTTCGGGGCTACTTTCAAAAGAATCACTCAAATCTCTCTTCGAGATTTTACCTTGGTGATGTCCGTCGTCAATAATTAAGAATTTCTCATATTTTTAATATATACTCCCACGGATTTACAATTATATGATTTTTGTTTACAACTAAAGACACTCTCTCTTGAAATGGATAATACAATTAAATTTTATATAATTATAACTCATTTAATAGCATATAGGATATTTAAAAGTATTTCAAGTATAAGTGAATGTGAGAATAAATACTGTAGTATTAGAATATAAAAGGTTTACATTATTTTAGAGTGTGTTTGAGAATATGGTACAAATCACGTCCCTTTAAATTTTTAATTTTTTTTTCTTAAAATGATTTTTTTACATATATTTTAAAACTGTATTTGATTTGTTGATATAAAAAATAATTTTTAAAATAAAAAAATTAATTTAATATATTTTTAAGCAAAAAACACCTTAAGTTGCTATTATTAATGTAATCTTAAACACACTAAGTATATTAGTATTGTTTTTTAATTCAAATAATTTCTATCACAACTTAGTGTTTAAGAGTCATGTAGGATACATTTCCCTTTCTATTTTAGCAATAATAAGAGTTATTTATAAGTATTCAAAATAAACTAGTTATTTTTAGTTATTTATTCATTTTTGATGAATAAATAGTCAATTGATTTCCATAAATTTTAATATTTGATATATTTTTATTTAGAGAATTGTTAGACTGATATCAATTTTATTGATGTATGCATAATGAAGTGTTTAAGTTAATTTTAATTATATTATCAAATAAGATATAAAAATTTATATAAACAGTAAAATAAAAATTTATATAAATTTTAAATCTTCACTTACTTTGTATCATGATATTTTCATTAGTTTCTTTATAAAATTCTTTATATTTATTACCAGTTTAAGACTTTATTCTAAACAAGCATATTATTAATATAATTTTTTATTTTAGTGTTATTATTAAGATATATAAAGATATAAATATGTGACCTATAAAGTTAATAAAATTAGATGTAATATTTATATTAACTCATATCACTCCATGATAATAAGAAGTTGTGCACTATATCACTTGAATGTAAATAGCATTGTTTTAAAATTTGATATAACAAATTCATTCATGATTTGAAGCCGAAGCCTAATATGACCTAATATGATTTAATTGAAACTTAAATTAATCTATAACTTATCTAGTTTAAAAAAATTAGTCATAACAAGATCATTTTTATTTTTTTAAATAATATAAAATAAAAAAACGAAGTCAACATACTTTTTTATATAAGAATTAACTGTTGTTCTGAGTTGAAAAACTATGATTTAAAGTTTAGAAGAAGGGATGAAATGTAATGATCAAAGAGACGTGGTTTATATATAAATAACTTGCTTTGGGTGAGGAGAATCGCTTGGTGAGTGTTGAATATATTTTTTTAAGCTGATTTTATTTAGGAGATATAGAGGTTTTAGCTGTTGTATATAGGTTGATTAACTGTTGATGTGTTTTAGATATTTTTTTAATGATTTTAATTTATTAATATTAAAAAAATAATTAAAAAATACAATGCATTACCGACTTAGCTTGTACAGAGAGGAAAGAGATCCACGAGAAGAAGGCTTGTGTTGAATTTATTTGGAGGCCGAATTTAGGACAAATTGGTTAGTTTTTGTTTTGTCTTCGGACATTGTCCTCAATTTATGGTTGCAGATATCTAATTTAAGAAATAAAAATATGGGAATTAAGATGGACCGAGAAGCCCAAGTCAGATAAGAAATTGGGCTGGTATGGGCTGAGATGGGCTGGGTTGCTGGACTTAGGACTTGAGTTATATGATGATGGGTCAAAATTAAATTGAGGGAATCCAAACAAATCCAAACATTGGAGTCCTCCGCATATTATTGCGTTAGCATATTTGCTAGGGTTTAAACAAAAGCAGTCAGAGGAGGAAGTGAAGGAGGAGGTGGAGATGGAGATGATGACCCCAGAGGAGTTAGAGCGTAAAAAGAAGAAAGAAGAAAAAGCCAAGGAGAAGGAGCTCAAGAAACTTAAGGCTGCAGAGAAAGCTGCCAAATTCAAACAACAACAACAACAACAACAAAGTGATTCTTCTTCTGCTTCCAAAAAGAAGAAGAATTCGTCTAGGCGAGATGCCTCTGCCGCCGATGACAATCCTCTTGATTATGAAGATCCACCCACCCCTTTTGGTCAAAAGAAGCTGCTTTCCTCTCAAATGGCTAAACAGTACAATCCCACTATTGTTGAGAAATCGTAATATCTTTCTCTTTTCTTATCATTTTTATGCTCCTTGATGATTTCTCAAGGTAATTGTTTTCTTTCTTTCTTCCTTTCAATCAACCCGAAAAACAAAGATGGTATGCCTGGTGGGAAAAGTCTGGATATTTTGTAGCTGACGCTAACAGCTCCAAACCCCCTTTCGCTATTGTAAGCTAACCTTTCTTTTTTCATCATCATCGTTATCGTTTTATTGGTTTGTAGGCAATTTTATTATGAACTTTGATTTCTTTTCTCTGCAGGTGCTTCCCCCGCCAAATGTCACTGGAGCTCTTCATATTGGCCATGCCCTTACTGCTGCCATTGAGGTCTGCTACCACCTTTCTTCTTTCTTTTGTTTCCATTTTTTTTCACTGTACTTCTTGTTAACAACTCTGGTTCTTGTTGTTTACAGGATACTATCATTCGTTTCAAGAGGATGTCAGGGTTTAATGCCTTGTGGGTCCCCGGTGTGGACCATGCTGGGATAGCCACGCAGGTTATTCTCTCTCAATTTTCTTTCCTTGTTTGTTTATTTTATATGTGTGCTCATTGTTGATATGCTTGTATGATCGACACAAATATGACCTTACTTGTTCGAATGAAGATTAACCTTTCAAATTATGTGAGCTGAGAAGCATGCTTTTGTGTATGGTAATCTGCAGGTAGTGGTAGAGAAGAAGCTAATGCGTGATCACCACTTAACCAGACATGATCTGGGTCGTGAAAAATTTGTTTCTGAAGTAAGTTTGACTCGCTCTCATTCATGATTTCCTTGTACTTTATCAAGCTTTCCATGCGCATTTAATGTCTTTTGACATTCTGATATGCAGGTTTGGAAGTGGAAGGATGAATATGGTGGTACCATATTAAGGCAGCTACGGCGGTTGGGTGCATCTCTTGATTGGTCTCGTGAGGTAAAGGAGTATTATTCCAGTATTTCATTTCAATCTAAGAAATTAATGTTACTTTGCTAAATCAATTTGTACCCTGGATAAAGTCATTACCAGCATTTCTTTTCCAAAGTTAACTTTCCTCCCTGCCATTCCCTTTTCAGTGTTTTACTATGGATGATAAAAGATCAAGGGCTGTGACAGAGGAATTTAATCGCCTGTACAAGGAAGGTCTCATCTATAGGTATTATTGCCGGGGTGAAACTTTGATTGTGAATTAAACAACTTGATGTCAGCAAATGGAACCACCAGGCTGCTATCTAAATGAACAATGACTGGACTTTACCATAACTTAACTATTTAATATTTATTTTGATGTCTTCAGCTAAATAAGGGTTCATTGTCCAGCTGCATACTACATTGAAAAAATTCATGCTATTTATCTTTTCTTCTGCTCAATGGTTTGAGGTTTTCTCTCTTGCAGGGATATTCGACTAATAAATTGGGACTGCACCTTACGAACAGCTATATCTGATGTCGAAGTAAACTATTTTTGTTTATTGAAGTGTGGGTGTTTTTTTTTTGTGTGATGTTCTAATCATCTAGAAATTGCCTTTCCGTTGTAGGTAGATTATGTGGATATCAAAGAAAGGAAGTTGCAAACTGTTCCTGGAAACAGGGAACCAGTGGAATTTGGTGTTTTGACCTCATTTGCTTATCCTCTGGAGGGAGATCTGGGTGAGATAGTGGTCGCCACAACTCGGCTGGAAACTATGCTGGGTGATACAGCTGTTGCTATACATCCTGATGACCCAAGGTACAGCCATCTGCATGGAAAATTCGCAGTTCACCCATTTAATGGAAGAAAACTTCCAATAATTTGTGATGCTATTCTTGTTGATCCTAATTTTGGGACTGGTGCTGTTAAGGTAAGACGGCATCCTGGAACTTAGAATGTCAAATTTGATTTGTTTTAAATCTCTCTGTGGTATAATATTTTATGATGGTTTGCAGATCACTCCTGCACACGATCCAAATGATTTTGAGGTTGGGAAGCGTCATGATCTGGAATTTATTAATATCTTCACTGATGACGGGAGGATCAATAGTCTTGGCTCAGAGTTTGCAGGGATGCCAAGGTTTGAGGCTCGTGAGGCAGTGAAGGAAGCATTACAGAAAAAGGTATGACCGCTGTGTCTTATAACTTTCTGTTCAATTTGATCTCGTACAGTTTTAAAATTTAATGGATGTCAATTAGAATGACTTTGTCAAATACATACCACACACATGCACCTATCTTTTCCCTTTCATTATGTTAATTCCTTGTTTTGCCTATTTATGGCAGTAAAGGTTGATTCGGTAAACATATTTCTTCATTGTAGGGATTGTATAGAGGTGCTAAAAACAATGAGATGCGACTTGGTTTCTCTTCAAGAAGCAATGATGTTGTAGAGCCAATGATTAAGCCCCAATGGTTTGTTAACTGCCAAAGTATGGCAAAGCAGGCTCTTGAAGTGGCAATGGATGGAGAAATTCCAAGGCTTGAATTTATTCCAAAACAATATTTGGCTGAATGGAAAAGGTTCTTCTCTTATGTCTTCTTTTTGCTCTTTATAAGTTTATTATGAACAGAGTATGCATCTCAGGACATTAAAAATAGGGGAAAGAAAAGCTGGATATGAGCAGAGGATCCTTAAGCTTTGCTTTTGATATCATGTTTTATTGGTGTTTGTTCAGGACTAGTCCTCTCTATTTCTTGTACACATGTTATCTTACAACTTGCATTGTGATTGCTTTAATGTTGTGATGCCTCTAGCTAATCTTTTATACCACATTTTGCACTTTAACTTTGTAGCTCAGTCCATTGCCTTGTTATGTTTATATATCTATATGGCTATGACAGATGGCTTGAGAATATACGTGACTGGTGCATCTCAAGGCAACTTTGGTGGGGCCACCGTATTCCTGCATGGTATGTTACACTTGATGATGATGAAATGAAGGAAATTGGTTCCTACCATGACCACTGGGTTGTGGCTAGAAACGAGGAGGATGCTCTTGCAGAGGCTAGCCAGAAGTTTTCTGGGAAGAAGTTTCAGATGATCCAGGATCCAGATGTACTGGACACTTGGTTCTCCTCTGGTTTATTTCCATTATCAGTGTTGGGGTGGCCAGATGATACTGATGATTTAAGAGTGTTTTATCCGACTTCAGTTCTTGAAACTGGGCATGACATTTTATTTTTTTGGGTTGCTCGGATGGTGATGTTAGGAATTAAACTGGGAGGTGATGTACCTTTTAGGAAGGTCAGTAAATAAGAAATCTCAAATTTCATTTGATTTGTAACGGTTGTTATTCTTCTGCCAAATCACTTTAATTCTGAGGTATATATTGATTATTTGTTTTCCATGCAGGTTTACCTGCATCCTATGATTCGGGATGCACACGGCCGCAAGATGTCAAAGTCTTTGGGAAATGTTGTTGACCCACTTGAAGTAATAAATGGGGTAAGCCTCGAAGGCCTGCACAAGAGGCTTGAGGAAGGTAACTTGGATCCAAAAGAGCTGGATGTGGCAAAAGCAGGACAGAAGCAAGATTTCCCTAATGGTATAGCTGAATGCGGTGCAGATGCTCTTCGATTTGCTCTTGTCTCCTATACCGCCCAGGTTCATGCTTCACATATTGATATGTTTGTGAATTAGCTCCTATTATTTGAATAGTTGTTATTGTCACCTTCATATCTTAGCTGATCTGGTTTCATCATTTTCTATTTCCAGTCCGACAAAATAAATTTGGACATTCTACGAGTTGTTGGATATCGTCAGTGGTGTAACAAACTGTGGAATGCTGTTCGATTTGCAATGAGCAAACTTGACACTGATTACACTCCCCCACTGACATTACCGCTGGAGGCAATGCCTTTAAGCTGCAAGTGGATACTCTCTGTACTTAACAAGGCTATATTCAAAACTGTGTCAGCTATGAACTCTTATGAATTTTCAGATGCTGCCAGTACTGTGTATTCATGGTGGCAATATCAGTTTTGTGATGTTTTTATTGAAGCAATCAAACCTTATTTCTCTGGTGGTGGACCGTCATTTGCTGCCGAGAGGAGTTCTGCACAAGATGCTATTTGGGTATGCCTGGACAATGGACTGCGATTACTTCACCCCTTTATGCCATTTGTTACTGAAGAGTTATGGCAACGCCTTCCTCCAGCCAGGGGCCACACAAGAAAAGAGTCAATTATGATATCTGAATACCCTAAAGTTGAAGATGTGAGCTCTAGTTGTACTTTCCTGGTGCTCACAATGATGATAAATGTGGGACCAACACCATACTTTTAATGTTAATTCAGTTTTCTCTGATGATTTGCCCTCTTTTCCACTCTACAGGCCTGGAAAAATGAAGAGGCAGAATATGAAATGGACCTTGTTGAGTCTACTGTTAAATGTCTAAGGTCCTTGAGGGCTAAGGTGCTTGGGAAGCAAAAAAATGAAAGGTGATCATTAAAATAATTTCTACTGTGCATGCAAGTTTAGTTTATTGTTCCCCTTTGTGTTTAAGACTAGTTTAATTGTGTGTATAGGGTGATTTGCTTTCAATATTGTTGTTCCTCTGTTTGTTTGGGATTTCTCTAATACGAAAATAAGACTTCTGTAACAGGTTGGAATAGTTTTTTGAATGGAAGATGTGTGTTTGTTTGGTAGTGTCTTAATAAGTTTTCTACTTTATTTGAAAATGTCAGTCTTTGTTCTATAATAATTCGTTTTATTCCCAGGCTACCTGCTTTTGCTTTTTGCCTGAATGAAGATATCTCAAAGGTCATTACAAGCTACCAATTGGAGATTTTAACCCTTGCGACTTTATCAACTATGAAGGTGCACCATCACTTTCGCTTTATGTTAGTCTCCTGATTTTTACCTTATTGGTTATAGTGTTGTGATTCTTCAATCCCCTGCCCTTTTTTGGCTCAAGATAGAGGCAGTCCTTCCGCACATGTTATCACTTTTGGAACTTCAGCATATAGCTAGCGAGGTTTTAAGTTACTAACCAGGAGTTTTAAATTACTGTTAGGCTCTTGGCCACAACCTTTATGCAAGCCAAGAAGTACCTTTGTGAAGACTCGTTTTTTGGTGTTGTACTATAGTTCTTGATGGAAATTATGATAGTATATTTCTATTCTCTTTGGCTTTACAAGAGTTAAGAAGTAGAGATTTTATCCAAGTGAGAAGCAATGAAGAATTCAGATTACTTTATAAAGGTGCTAAGAATTCCAGCCCATTTTTATGTTCCATTGTTACCTTAATTGAATTAATAGATGTAATTAATTTGGATTAGTTGCTGATGTAAGAATGTTGGAAGCCACCCTAATTCTTGCACCATATCAAGTTGAGAAAAACAAAGTGTGGAAGCAGAAAAAAAGGCTAGTCTAGTTTTCATTTTGAATTCCTACCAGCTGTGCTGCATGGTTTGAAGTTTAATATGGCACTCTCACGGAACTTACCAACCTACCATTCTAAAAATGTCTTGTGTAACAGTATCATTTCATTGCTGATGAGCATGCCTGAAGCTCTGCTTTCAAAGTTGGTTGCTTCATTCAAATATTCATCATTTTTGAAACAAAATACCCTGCAGGTTCTATTGAGTGAGAAAGATGCCCCTCCAGCTGGATGTGCATTTGAGAATGTTAATGAGAATCTTGCAGTCTATCTCCAGGCTGAAGGAAAAATTGATGCAGAAGCAGAGCTTGAGAAGATGAGAAACAAAATGGACGAGATACAAAAGTAAGTCTTGTCTTCTCAACAAAAACTATGTCTCTATTTAGAAATGCACCTGGATATACTTCCATATACGAATAGGTGTATGTGCATGTCATTTATTTGTGTGTGCAGGACAGCCTGTTATTGATGTCTGTATGTGTATTTCTACGTATTTCTACTTGGTGCTTCTAGATGCACTTATGATTTGGCACTCTGTGCAGTATAAGCCTGTTGTAATAAACCTTCAGGAATGTTCATAACTGTAAAGTTTAAAGTAAATAGGTAGTGGAGTTTACACAATAATTAACAAGTCGAAAAAAACAATGCTGGCATGGATTTCTACAAATATTTAATCTATTACTCTTGGCTATTCAAAGTCAACAAGGAACACTTTTTGGCAACGCAAATATGAAAAGATTTGACATTTTATAGTGCTGGAATTTAGCCGACCCTGACTACTTTGGCATTTGAGGCTTGGTTGTGCTGCTGCTGATTGGTCATGGTTGATTTTTGTAGTTTCACTTAACCTTATTAGATGTTGACAGGAAAAAAGATTGTATTGAGACACTACTGTCTTTTGTCATTTGATAGAATCTTCATGTCCATTCCCTTTTTTTTGGAACTTTCAACAGACAACAAGAGAAACTGGAGAAGATGATCAACGCATCTGGCTATAAAGAAAAGGTGCCCTCCCATATTCAGGACGAGAATGCTGAAAAGCTGACCAAACTATTTCAAGAAATGGAATTCTTCAAGAAAGAGAGTGAACGGCTGGAAACCGAGAAGAGCACTAAACTGTAAATTAGGGTCTTCAAAATTCATTTCTTTCCTCTCCAAAGGGTGATTAAAAAGTGAATGTCCTGCATGAATCGGAAAAAGCAATTCAATAGGAGAGGATGTGAGTGATTCACTGAGCAGAGCATTTTTTTGTCTTGGGTTCAACTGGACCTCAGGACTTTGATTTCCTGAGTTTGCTTTATTTATGTATGCGTCAAGTAATATCGACTTTAGCCACCAAATAAGCTTCAACTCTTGATGACCAGCATTATTCTTCCTTTTTTATGCCTTTTTTTTAAAAAAAACTTATGTTAGTTTTTAGCCTACATGGAAGAAATATAAATATCAGAATTATGATGAGAATTTCATTATCTATCTCTTCCCAGTATTCTCGTTTTGTTGATCCTTTTCTATTTCTGTACAGCTGATCAAACATGTATCTCTATTGTTGCTATTGCATCTCGAAACAGACTGATGAAGTATTTCAAGGAAAATTTGAGGAGTATCTAATAGATTGCAAGTGTTTACTCTCTAAATTGTTTTGCTTCATGTCTAAGGAAAAACTCTTTTGAAGGTTCACGTGTGTTGTATCACTAGAACCTCGCGAAAGTACAAATAACACAAAGGTTAAGGCGTCAAGAAATTCCCACCGACAATAATATAATCTCAATGGAATCACACGGAAACTACGAGCAATTCTCAAAATATATTCACTACAATATTTGTAATTGCGGTACACCGCAATACCAAATCGTAGCTTAGGCTTGGTAGTGAACTGTTTGTATGGCATTGAAGACTTGGCTTATCAATATAACAAGAGAAATTGAGGTATGTTAATTTTTCTCCTATCAAAACACTGGGAAGATCGAACAGGAACATGCATGCTAGCTAGATATCAGATTTCCGTGTATTCAAAAGAGCTTTTGTAGACCCTGCAGACAACATTGAAGAGTTCGTAGAGCAGCTGCTGCATGAACACTGAGTTCGATATCTCTCGGAGTCAACTGTGATGCCAGATGATGTGTAGGAGAACTTGCACATGCTCATGGGAGGAGCATAGTACATTGGAACAGGCAATTTTGAAGGAAGCGTAGGCAATGGAGCTTCAAAATTAAGAACATTTATCACTTGCCTTATAGATGGACGAAGGGTGTAATCTGGATGGCAGCACCATAATCCCACAATCATCAAACACTCCATCTGCCGCTCATCGAAATCTGTACACAACATCTTGTCAACAGCATCAAGAAGTTTCCCTTCGCCGTAGAGGTTCCATACCCACTCGACGAGCCTTACTTTACTTGGTTCTTGCCTGGTTTCTACCGGCCTTCTTCCACATGTGATTTCAAGGGCGACAACACCAAAGCTATAGACATCTGATTCTTTGCTAGCCTTGCCTGTCGTTACACATTCGGGAGCTAAATAGCCCATGGTGCCGGCTAAAACAGTTGTTTGTGATCCCAACTCATGGTCTACAAGCCTTGCCAGACCAAAATCACCAAGTTTGGCATTGAAATTCGAATCTAACATAACGTTGCTAGACTTGATATCTCTATGCACTACACATTGTTCCCATTCTTCGTGAAGGTACAATAGAGCAGAAGCTAAGCCAAGGGCTATTTTGTACCTTAGGTTCCAGATTAACATGACTTGTCCTCCAAAGAGATGCGAATCAAGGCTTCCATTGGGCATGAACTCGTAGACTAGAAGAAGCTCACCCCTTTCATGGCACCAACCAATGAGTTGAACCAAATTTCTGTGCCTCAAACGACTGATGATCTTTACTTCTGACACGTACTCCTTTTTACCTTGCTTCGATCCTCTTGACACCCTCTTAACTGCAACTTCTGTGTTGGTACCTTCCTTGAACAATCCCTTGTAAACACCTCCAAATCCTCCTTCTCCGAGCTTTCCCCCCTCCTCAAAGTTGTTGGTTGCCCGAATTAGTTCACGGTAAGTGAACCTCTTGGGCCCAGTCCCCTTCTCAAACTCATCGTCCATGGAGACATCGATGGCCTCATTTTCCTTATCACACCATCTCCTATTTTTTCTCCTGCGGAGAACAAAACATAACACACCTATCCCAAAAGTAGTCAGAACTCCAAAACCCACAGCTAAACCAACAACTAATCCTGTTTTCTTCTTATCACTAACTTCCAAGCTTGATTCAAACGTCCAAGATAAAATGTTATGTATTTCAACCCAATCACCTGTGGAAGCAGAGAAACCTATCCTGACCCATTCAGGCAAGAACTCCCTAAGATCAATAATATAATGAAGGGTAGAGTTCCCACCGAACTTAGGGTTTTCAGCATAAGTTAGAAAGACGCTCAAGTTTTTGGTAGTGGAGTTGTAACTTACCCATGCATTTGCCTTTGATCCAGTTTTAATGCTGCTTTTCCAGTCGACACTAGCCACGGACACAATGGAGTTCACATCAATGCCTACATGATTGTCACTAGGATCCCATTCAATATCTTTTTTGCTATCAAACTCAACAGCAACAATTTGATTTTCTTTGGAGGCACTAAAAGCAGTATGAGGACTAAATAATGCAAGGAGCCCACCACTTGAATCCTGCGGGATCGGAGAGTCTAGTGGTGCAATGAAAAAAGACATCCCATCGCCATACCATCCCGAGTCTACTGCTTTCATGACGAAGGTGAAATGCGTGGTGAAGTCTGTAAGCCTTCGAGTCTTGGCATCCCAGAGACGGACAGGCTTATAATACGTAGCTCGCCCGGCACTGCCAGTGAGGTTACTATCTTTAGCATTCTTTGTGAGTTGGAGAACATCGCTGGATGAAAACGCATCGCCTTGGAAGGATATGTTGGCCATGTTGGGACTGAAACTGGTGAAGTTGAAGGAAAGCGAGTTTGCATATAGGAACAAGGTGGAGATCGCAAACACAAGAGCAGGGATTTTCTGAGATTGAACAAGGCATGGAATTGAGTTAGGAAGAGCCATCATGATCGAAAAGCACAGACAAAGAGGATGAATGAAGGTGTAATTTGCAAGAAGGGACCTGTGACTCGTTCGACTTTGTGCTTGTCCTCATTATATTTGTTGAATTTTACATTAACTAGTAACGTACCATACTAGGTCATATTATTTTGACATCTTCTCATTTTAAATTTATTTGTTTTATATAACAAAAATGCTAGAAATAGACTGTCTCCCAGATAAAACACTAATTTTTATAATACATTTTCACAGATTATATCTATAATTTTAAAATTTAATTCAAAATAATTTAAATCATGATCATGATCAAGATTAATATAATATTATTTTTATAAAAAAATCAAAACAATATCATTTTAATAATTTTTTATATAAAAAAAGCTAATAACTTATATCTATTCACGGATTCAATTTAGGTTTTTTTACTGAATCAATTAAGAGTTATTTATTTTTTATTTTTTTTCAAACCGAACTAGTCGTCTACCCAGATCATCTCATAGTTGGTTGTGATCCAAGTCTTAAATAAAATGATGGTTATATGTGTTCTTCTCATGTGAGCTATACCTATTGTTGTAATATTTAAGCTCGGAGCCAACTTAAAGGATGAATACCGAGTAAATGAGGCGTATCTTTGGATGCATTAAAAGAGTAATTAGTGGAATTAAGTATGTGAAGGTTCTCAACATGGATGAATTACATTCCAAACTATTAGATGACAGGTTTCCTCGAAGAAATCTCCACTCCTAGCTACCTCTCTAATTAATTAATCAATTAATTAATTAATACTCTAAAGCCGACCCTCAATTTATTTTTAATTTGTATTGAATATATATAGAAGTGTTCGGCCGGCATGCAACTTGCGTGTTTGGTGATATCATTGATTCATTGTAAATGTTTTTTAAATTAAAATAATAATTTTTTAAGATTTTTTTTATTTTTAATATTATTATATTAAAACTATAAAAAATCATCTAATAATTTTTCAAGTAAAAAACAATTTGGAGGAATAATAAAATAAAAAAAACATGGAGATGCTAATTAATTGACATCTTGCTTATGTGTTTGACATATGGAACATCCACCAAATCTTTATTTTATTAGAGTAATTGTTGTGTTTTGTTCCTTTCATTTGGACATAATAAGGTAAAGGATGTTGAAACATCCAAGGAACATTGCTAGTTAATTAGAGGGATGAGTTGATTCTGTCTTAAGAAACAAAAACTATGGATTAATTGGTAGTGATCTAAACAAATCAAATTAATTAATTAATTAATTAATATAGATCATATATCATGAAGACAGGAAAATTGCTTGCATTTTGGATTTTTTTTCTTTCAAAAAGAAAGGAAGAAAAGATTTGAATCCTGCCATGTTATTTGGTTTTAATTAACATAATCAACGCGTAATTTAAATTAATATGACAAGTCATATCTTAAATCTCACTATTGATTTAGAATTTAACGATTTGAATTAGGTTAAAGAGTAAAATCGTAAGAAGCTGTTTTCATTTTTTTCATACACTAAATTAATTAATTAAATTTAATGAATAAATATACAGTTATATTTGCCGTCTATGATAACCACCCTTTTGTGTTGTGGGAGGAAAATCAAGTGTAAAAACCTTGATGCTGAATATATATAATGGAGACGAAACTTATTCAATGAGAAGGAAATCATAGCATAGCATACCGCATGCACGCACACACGCCAGCAACACTAAAATATCGATAATTTTATTTCGATGCAATTTAACTCTTGTATTCCAATTAAAAGATACAAATGATACCATGTATGCCATGAAAATTTGTCCTTGAAAGATGGATTGAAATTAATCCTTAAAAGATGAGAAACTTAGGAAATTTGTAGTTTTGAGATTTTAGATAAAAAAAACATGAAGTACAAAGTCAAAATTATGGATGATCGATCGATCAGTAGGTAGAAGCTGGGCTCTCAACGCCCTCCTCCTTCGAGGCTTGTATTTGTAATCGAACAAGGCTGGCTAGAAGTTATTAGTGGCTGGGGCACATGAAACACAGGAACAGGCATCTTCGGAGGCAGATCTGGTATTGCAGCCTCAAGATTTAAAACTTGAATTGCCTGTCGAATTGATGGCCTCAAATTGTGGTCGGGGTGGGCACACCATAGTCCGACAATCATCAAACGCTCTGCTTGTTTCTCATCATCAAAATCCTTAATATCAAGTCTCTTGTCAACAGCCAAACTAAGATCTCCACATCCATATTGATCCCAAATCCACTCAACCAAGCTCATTTCAGGATTCTGATCAACGGGATCATTTGCCTTTCTTCCAGTAGCAATCTCTAAGGCCACCACTCCAAAGCTATACACGTCAGACTCTTTACTAGCCCTCCTTGTGCTTATGTATTCTGGAGCCATGTAACCGAAAGTTCCTGCTAGCCCAGTTGTTAAATCTTCTTCACTGCAATTTCCATGTCCATATCATTCGAGTATCCCCTATAAACAGCACCAAACCCCCCTTGGCCTAGCTTCCTCTGGTCTGAGAAGTTGTTTGTAGCTGAAACTAGATCATGATAAGAGAACCTTCTTGGCCCTGCTCCTCTTTCAAGGTCTTCATTAATAGACGTCACGTTCATTGTGTCTGCTGCTCCTTTTCTTGTCATCATTTGTTTCCTCCTCCATAAAATCACAAATGCTGTAATCACCCCAGCTATCAGAACAAGTACCGAAACAAGGACACCAATTATAATCCTGCTCTTATTACCTTTCATCTCCTCAACGTTCAAACTTGAATTAAACTCCCAAGATAGAAGTCTTTGTTGTTCTACATTAGAGCCTGTAGCCGCTGAGAAGCCAACAGTGACCCACTCAGGCAAAAACTTACCGAGATCGATTATGTAAAACAGACTAGAATTCTCTCCAGCATGTGAGGTTGTTTGGTACTTCCAAAACACACTCAAATTTCGGTCAGTAGAATTATAGGTAATCCATGCCTCAGCAGTATCTCCACTGTGAAAGCTTGCATTCCAAGGTGTATATACAGCTGAACTAATATTGTTGTTTATCCCAACATGCCCAACGTTTGGATCCCATCCATCATTTGGATAAGAATCAAACTCCACAGAAACAATTTGACTCCGAGGGGATTTCATGGTTGTAGTGTTGAATAGGCCTAAGAAGCCACCAGCAGAATTAGGGGGGATTTGAAAACCAACAGGAGCAAGGAAGAAAGCAATTCCATGACCATAATTGGTTGCATCTTGGGTATCAATGGAGAAGGAGAAATGAGATGTGAAATCAGAAAGCTGCCCTGAACTCGAGTCCCAGAGCCGCACCCTTTCAGGATAGGTTGCCCAACCAACACGATTTATATAATTAACAAGGTTGAATTCAATATGTCCACCAGAAGACACTGCATCACCTTGATAATACATGTTGGTTTCGTTAAATTGAGATATTTGAAAATAAACTGAGTCGGCAGAGGGAAGAAGAAAAAGCGGTAGAAGGAAGGAGATGTACAAAGAGGTGAGCATAATGATAGAGAAAGGGAAAGAACAAGCAGCAGCAGCAGCAACTAGGAATCGTATGAAAACTGCAGCCTAAACAAAATTAATATAATGCAAAATGGCGCAAGCAATCTACAGAGGCCATTATCCTTATTGGTCTAAACCTTGACTCTCAAGTTACATATATTTATATTATGCCCAAGGTGAGAAGCTTCGTACGTAGGAAGGAATTTATAGTCTACAAACCCGCTGGCGACGGGAACAACCGACCGAGTCGCCTTGAGATACATAAACCAGGCCTTGCTGTGATAAGTGATGGTCTTAAACAAGAAGATGATTAAGATATTATTATGCAATCCAATATATAGTTGATTAAGAAGAAAACAATGAATGGATGGTTAGCAGTTAACATTGATTATTAATTAATTAATTAATTGAATCATGGCTGAAATTTTATGTGTGTGTTTGTATTGAAAACGTAGTAATAGCTACAGAGAAACTAGCTCCCATGTCACTCAAATTATATAAATCAAGGATTCCTTTTCTTTTTCTTTTTCTCCATCACGTACAGTCTTTAAATAAATAAAAAAAAACAAACCTTAAACAGGAAAAATAAAATAAAAATGGAGTCCTAGCTAGAGCACTGGTTTTCTAGCAACACTTGTCTGATAAAATCAAAGGTAATTAATTCTAAGAAATCATAAATCAAAATAATTAAATCATATCTTAATTATGCCATCTTTTCCTTTTCATGAACTGTCCAATACAGATATATTAAACTTTTTTGAGTTATGAGAAGTCAGAATGCATCAGCATATACCATCCATGTACAAAAACTTTTCTATGCATTTACTTACAGATTCTTTACGAGAATAAATAGTCATTCAGGATGGTTTTGTAGGGCGACAAACATGTTCTATGCAAATTAGGTATCTTTTCTCGATCAATGGCTATTTAAAGTCAAACTATCACCAGATTCACCAGCCTCTTCACTAATAACAATAACAGCTCGTCATTTCTCCATGCTTATAATTTCTTTCAATTTTCTTACGAATTTTTTCTTATATATCTAATGACTTAAATATTAGTGAGTTTTATTTCATGAAAGAATTATTTTTTCAAAGTTAATTTCAGTCACCAATCAAGCTCAACCATTAATAAGCCTAGACACAAAGGCTCATATTAGGCCCATGTATCTTGTTCTAAGAACACAGTCCGTGAAAAGTCCATTTTCTGTAAGGAATTTTTTCATAATTTTTTTTTTATCAATTTTCCCGTTAAAAATAAGGTTTTTTTGGATCCGTGCAAATAATCATGTATTAACTCCAATCATAAAAATCATTAATTTTCATCTCAATACACTCATCATTTTCTCTTGTATCACTACTATTGAAAAATATTTTATATATAAATATTTTAGGGGAAAACACTTTAATTATGAAATATCTTTTTTCTGTATATTTTACTGAAAATACAAAAAAAATAAAATCTAAATATAGATTATTTTATACTTTGAAAAAAATCTTAAGCCAGCATAGTCTCTAATCTCTTATTAAAATAAAGGTTAATTTCAAGATTTTAGACACACTCAATTTCTCTTTACGTGGTTTTGATTGTAATGTCCTTCATAAAGTTTTAATCAACTATCATTATTCACCATTAGGTTACACAAAAAGAGAAAAAGCTTTACTGAACATTTTGAAATTTGGTTATATATCTCTTGGATTTTTAATTGGTTTAAATAAAATATTATAATCCAATTAAAAAATCTAAATGTATATCATTTATATTTAAAATAAAAAATAAAAGTAAATTTTTTAATATTGTCTACACAAAGAAAAAAACATAAAAAACCAAAAAATAAAATTAAATCAACTCTTTTTTTACTAGTTCAATTATGTTTCTTTTTTCCATGTTTCTTCTCACACATTCTCTTTTCTTTTTTTCTTTCTCCCTCATTTTCTACCAGTTGAGAATAAAAAATTAATATAGTATTATTCCAATATAATATAGTTCAAGTGTGAGGTTGTCTCTGTTGCTGGACTGGTTGGAACGCCAGCCACCATTGAAGCGGCCCCTGCAATGGCTAGAATTGTCAAAAGTCTGGCGCTGTACAACAAGGGTAGATGATGGAGTGCTAGGTGTGGCCAGCAGAGGAACATGTATGGCAACTGAAGATTTATAAAGAAATTCATGCATGAGAAGATAACTTTAAAGATATGCATATAATCAATTACCACTTTTTTCAATCAATAGCTATTTTAGCTAATGTGTCATTGACATTCATTAGCTTCTTTATCAATGACCGTGCAAAGCACTACAACTACTTGTGGATACTAATATTACCACCAATCATGAAATTTTTACCTATCGAGGTAAGCATGATTAAAATTTATAAATACTTTGAGTTATCAAATAAACATAAGTAATAATTTCCTCGGAGTCAACATTTCTCTATATTTATATTTTCTCTCAATTTCCTTTCAATTTCTTTCCTTTGAATATATATTAACTGTTTTAAGCATTCGAGAATCCTTCCTGGGACTTATTTTTTAGATAAACTTTCAATCATCAAGCTCAACGAGGAGTAAGCTTAGACATGAGGCCCATATCAAACCATGCATCTTAGCCTTAGATTGCAGTCCATGAAAAATCCATTTTTTCATGAATTCATCAATCAACCTGTGAAAAATAAGATCTTGGTTCGGTGCAGGCAATCCAGTATTTAACTCCTTCATATCGCGCAAATCATTGACTGTCTTAGCCATTTCCTCAGCTTCGTTCTCTGCTTTCTATGTAGTGGTAGAATAAGGTCCAAAACCCTTGTCACGAAGCTGACCATCTTCGATGTTACGCAGCTGCCTTTGAACCTCACCAGGACCATGACCGTGTGTATCATGTTACGCAGCTTCATGACATAATCCATCCCAATTACATTATCATAATAATTAACTTGTTACATGTGAACTGAAATTAATGTCCTTGACCTCTCGAACTGATACAAAGATTCATGCATATTTTAATTATATATTTCATACAAAATGATACGAAGGTTTATTATAGCAGTAGAATATCGAAGTTATCCATGATGGATCGAGGAGTAAGCACTGGCTGGGCCAGAAAAAGTGCTTAACGCCCTCCTGCTTCGAGACTTGTATTTGTAATCGAACAAGGCTGGCTAGAAGTTATTAGTGGCTGGGGCACATGAAACACAGGAACAGGCATCTTCGGAGGCAGATCTGGTATTGCAGCCTCAAGATTTAAAACTTGAATTGCCTGTCGAATTGATGGCCTCAAATTGCGGTCGGGGTGGGCACACCATAATCCAACAATCATCAAACGCTCTGCTTGTTTCTCATCATTAAAATCCTTAATATCAAGTCTCTTGTCAACAGCCAAACTAAGATTTCCACGTCCATATAGATCCCAAATCCACTCAACCAAGCTCATTTCAGGATTTTGATCAACGGGATCATTTGCCTTTCTTCCACTAGCAATCTCTAAGGCCACCACTCCAAAGCTATACACATCAGACTCTTTACCAGCCCTTCTTGTGCTTATGTATTCTGGAGCCATGTAACCGAAAGTTCCTGCTAGCCCAGTTGTTGTGGGACCAGGTTCATCATGGTCCATCAGCCTAGCCAACCCAAAGTCACCAAGCTTGACATTAAAACTAGAATCCAGCATTATGTTACTTGACTTGACATCTCGATGCACAACACACCGCTCCCACTCTTCATGAAGATAAAGCAGTGCCGAGGCCAGGCCAAGAGATATCTTGTATCTCACGGCCCAACTTAGAGGGCTCATCTTCTTCTTGCCGAAGAGATGAGAATCGAGGCTGCCATTTGACATGAACTCATATACCACCATAAACTC
>NW_011499887.1:309309-317331 GCF_000495115.2 Populus euphratica
TAGAAAATTTTATCTTGACTTTAAAAAAAAACTTCAAAATAATTTTATTTTTAGATTTAATGATAATACTAAAATATTTATTGAAACTAATATATTTTTCATATGTTTAAAAAATTAGAATGTTATACACAAGATGACATGTTCACCCATATGTTTAAATTTTTGGAGGGATTTTTTTGGGTCATCTATGATTTTGTTTTTATCTTTTATACAGATAAATTATATTTTTAAAAATAAAATTTTTATTTATTTTCAGATGATATTTTTAATATATATAACCTTATAAGTTATTTATTTTTTCTTTCTATTTTATTTAATCAATTTAATGTCTTATTTTTTCTAGATTAAATATTTTAATTTATATTTGTATTTCTGTTTTTTAAATTTTATTTTTAGGTGCCATTAATATTTTTTACTTATTTATCAGAGTATATAACTTTTAGTTTATTTGATTACATATGTACATAAACATTGTTATTTGTTATATTTTTTGAACTATAAAAATACATCAAAAAATCTATATATATATTTTTTATAAAAAATAAAATTATTTAACCTACAGTAGAGCACCGGTCACGTAACTATTATTTTATAATTATCGTTTCTATATTTTTTTAATATAAATTATGTATGTTACATCATTTAGGCCTTTTGGAAAACGTCTATTTGGTCATAAATAAAAAAAATTGCTATCACTCAAGAAAATTCCAGTGGAATTCGACTTTATATATTTTGTTTTAGTAAAAATCACAGATAAACGAAAAGACTTTCTCACAAAACATTTGTAGATATCTATCCCATTCAGTTCCATATCTAATTCATTAAAAGGAATTGATTCATGCATATAAGTGATATATTCGATTTATATAAGATTTCAATCATTGACTATTTTCATTATATTATATTATTCCCAACAAATATCACCTTTTTTTAATTTTTAAAATTTCTTTTTTTTTTCATTTCATTTAATGAAAAAAATTCATTCCTATTCATTCCTAGAGTTAAATATCTTATTCAAGATTACATGTGGTAAAGTTTTATTTTAAAAGTATAAAATACAATATTTATCTATGATAGTTGTTTAGTATAAAAAAATTATGAAGAATACAAAAAACATTCCTCAAGAACCCAGTAAATACAAATCTCAATCTAGATAAATTTCATGCAATCAATGACAAGATTTTATTTAAAATTATATAAGAACACATAATCTAGCATTTGCTTACTTCAGTTATCAAAAAATCAACACAGTTTTGTCAAGATAGGTTTTGGTTCAAAACCAAAACTCTACGAAAACTATTAGAAACTTGTTATTAATATAAATGAATCTTAGATTATCTATTAGTCAAGTTGCCTGAATAGTTTAGTGCAAAAAATTGGATTAAAATTGGTTTAAATCATAAGACTAAGATAATATTCTTTCCAAAAACATGAAGAAACTGAACTCAGCAACCCAAAAATTCCCACCTTACTATTAGACCTAGAACTAGTCTTTTAGACTTCTGAAACATATTACTTTTTGTTCTTATAAACCACATTACCAATATTAAGTATAGTTGAATTTAAAAAATTAAAAATAACATCAAATCATCATTAACATGAATGAAGTTCTAAATTTCAAAACTACCAAAGTTAAATTGCAAACAAATTCATGCTATTTGGATTCAAAACTTGATATTTTTAACTTCCATATACCAAAACATACTTGTATGAACTATGAATTTACACTAAAAGACATCAAATTGATTAACATACTTCCAAAATCTTTAAACCACAAACAAAATCACCATACTTTTTTTTATTACAAAACATATTCAAACACAAATTAAAATACCAAAAATACGTTATCAACATGCTTTTAGGCTAAAAACACAAAATAAAAATAAAAAACATATGCCTTTAGTGCAAGTCTCTCTAACACATTATTGACCAAACCTAAAATAAATTATTGTAATGAAAGCTTTAGCAATCTAAAACATGTTTAAAACAAGAACAAAAACAATCAAACTCTACCAAAAAACATGAGATTATTCCAGTGCTAAAATTAAACGAAAAAAAATGCAAGACAAGCTCAAACAATGGTAAAAGGGGTTTAAACATAAAGAAAGCATGAATAAGCAAATCATATGGATTTCACCTTTAAACTTTTACATGATTATACCTTCCTTAAGCTTTGGAACTGATATTTCCCTTCTCTTTTCTTTTTTTCTTTTCCTTTCACTATCTTTTCCTTCCAAAACTTATTAGACTTTTTATGTTAGGTGCTTAAACCTTTACAACGAGATCTTTTCATAATGTGTTTCTTCATATTTACTCTCTCTCCTCTTTCTTCATTTTTCAATGGGTAATTTATAGAGCTTTGCAAGGGTTCTTAATGGATTCAAATTTAAATTGATCAAAGCTTAACTCTCTAATCAAAATGAAAGGGTTTTGGACAAATATTAATAGTTGAAACCTCTGTCGTTCAATGGGTTTGGGATGGTGATTTAGTAACAAATTTGCCTAGATGGTTTTATTTTGCTTGGAGACAAAGGCATGCTCCCTCACCTTTTGATTTTTGATGAAATATTTATGACCTTTAATAAGAAATCTCTAGGAATTTTTAAATATGAACACATAAAAGCTGAATGATTTTGCACAAATAGGTATTTTAATTAAGATTGGTTGAGGTGACCAAATTTAAGGCTTCACTAGAGCAACTCCGATGTAAACATCATTAGGCTTGAACTTGGTAGAGGAGAAGCATACCTTTCTATTAAATCCATTCTTACTCAATATATTCATTCATTTAAAGCTATCAACTTAATCAGTTAAAAATCTAAAAATACAGTGATGACTAATTAGGGATAAAATGTTGGTGAGTTCATTAAAAAGAATGGAATGTAAATATTTGATGAGAATACTGATCTTTATAGAGGGGGTATTTCTTAATCGAATAGTGGTGATTACAACCCTAAAGATGATTGAAAACACCACATTCATTCGCTTGAAGGTGTTTACTCGATTAGCCAATAGTGCCTAAGAAAAAGGTAAATAGTAGTTGAACGATGCGTCATCAAGGTTTAACCCTAAAAATTAAGGTTTTTAATTTAGGATTAAATTTTTTTCACTTTAGTCTTTATTCTTTCAATGGCTTTTAATTGCATTTGCCTCTTAAACTTTTAATTTTATGCAGTTTCACCCCATCAAAATCAATCATCAACCCTAAAGTTCAGCTCTATTTTCATCTTGGTTCTTGGTTTTTGATTTTCTATTTTTATCTTGGTTCTTGGTTTTTGATTTATGCACTTGGACCGTTAATTGACCATCAAACTTTCAATCTTTTTTAATTTGGCTCCTAATTTGATCAATTCAGCCCCTATAATTATCTGTTTTTTTAGTTTGGTTCTTAATTTTTGATTTCTTCAATGAAGTCTTTAATTACCGATCAAACTTCAATTCTTACAATTAAGCCCCTGATTCGTCTAACTAAACCTTAAAAAAAAACAATTAAGTCCCTAGACTTTAATATGTTGCAATTAACACCCCAATTAACTTTAAAAACTAATCTTCATTACAATCAATAGCTACATAAAATAAAAGGTCGCAGAAAAATACAAAACAACACAACACGTGATCATCACAACATAAACTCTCCTATGCTTTTATTCTCATTGTCATATATTATTTTCCTCTTATAATTTATGAACTTAAAGGAACTAAAGGTTTCTTATCATATTAACAATACTTTAAAACAGGTGGGGAAAGTAATGTAGCATTCCCCTACATTTTTTTTTTTTTGCATTTTAGTTCCATTCCCCTCATGTTTTTTTTATTTTTTTGGTTTTTTCAATTCCCCACGTGCTTTTTTTTTTCCAAAATTATTTTCCTTTTTTTATTTTTTTATTTTTTTAAATTATCTTTATCAATTTTACTTTTTTACTATTAAACTGGTTGAGAATTTAACTTTATAGTTTTTTTCTTTGAAATATTATCTTACTACATTATTTCTCTGCATAGTTTTTACTTCACTACAGTATTTTTCCACGTGTTTTTTTCTAAAATTATCTTTGTTGAATTTATTTTTTTAATATTAAGATGATTAAGAATTTAGCTTTATAGTCTTGTTATTTAAAACATTTTGGATTGCTACAGTGTTTCCTCACATGATTTTTACATTTTTTTATGATTTTCTTCAAAATTATCTTTGTCGATTTTATTTTTTTAATATTGAATTGGTTGAGAATTGCAACTGTAGTTTCCTTACAAAACATTGTGGATTGCTATAGTGTTTCTCTACATGGGTCTTTTTTCTCTCTTTTTTTATGAATTTTGTTTTTTATATGATTTTTTTCAAAATTGTCTTTGTTGCTTCTAGTTTTTTAATATTAAGCTGGTTAAAAATTTTATTTTGTACCTTTTTTAAAAAAACACTATGCATTGCTACAGTCATTTCCCATATATTTTTTTAAATTATTTTTTTAAATTTGTATTTTTAATATTGAGTTGGTTAAGAATTACAACGGTATGTTTTCTCAAGAAACACTATAAATTACTACAGTATTTCCTTACACAATTTTTTTTCTTTTGTTATTTTAAAATTATTTTTATATTTTTTTAAAACATTATAAATTGCATCCATCTTTCTTTTTATAATTTATTTTATATTTATTTTAATAAATCCTCGATAAAATTGAAGTATACCTCGAGCCAGCGAGAGCGCGCCGGCATGTCATGTAGTCTTGATAGAAAAATTGTTTTTGTAGGACAACGTGAAACGATTAAATCCAGACACCTCATACTAGAATGGCCGTGGAAAGCACAAATTCGTGAAACGATTAAATCCAGAGACCTCATCCTAGAATAGCCCTGGAAAGCACAATTTCAATCCGAATTTCTTACTAATTCATCACAATATATTTTTATTACACTACATATGAAAGGAACAAAGGCTTAGCGTAGCAGTAGAATATCGAAATTATGCATTGATGGATCGATGAGTAGGTGCAAGCCAGGATAGAAATAGTAATCAACGCCCTGCATCAAGACCAGTATTTGTTATGGAAGAAGGCTCACTAGAAGTAAGCGATGGCAGAGGCACATGAAACACAGGAACAGGCATTTTTGGAGGCAGATTTGGGATTGCAGCCTCAAAATTTAAAACATGAATTGCTTGTCGAATTGAAGGCCTCAATTTGTAGTCAGGGTGGGCGCACCATAATCCAACAATCATCAAACGCTCTGCTTGTTTCTCATCATTAAAATCCTTAATATCAAGTCTCTTGTCAACAGCCAAACTAAGATTTCCACATCCATATAGATCCCAAATCCACTCAACCAAGCTCATTTCAGATTTTTGATCTATGGGATCGTTTGCCTTTCTTCCACTAGCAATTTCTAAGGCCACCACTCCAAAGCTATACACATCAGACTCTTTACTAGCCCTTCCCGTGCTTATGTATTCTGGTGCCAGGTAACCGAAAGTTCCTGCTAACCCAGTTGTTCTGGGACCAAGTTCATCATGGTCCACGAGCTTAGCCAACCCAAAGTCACCAAGCTTGACATTAAAACCAGAATCTAGCATTACGTTACTTGATTTGACATCTCGATGCACAACACACCACTCCCACTCTTCATGAAGATAAAGCAATGCCGAGGCCAAACCATGAGATATCTTGTATCTCACGGCCCAACTTAGAGGACTCATCTTTTTCTTGCCAAAGAGATGAGAATCAAGGCTACCATTTGGCATGAACTCATACACCACCATAAACTCGCCTTTATCATGGCACCAGCCGATGAGTTGTACCAGATTCCGGTGTCTCAACTGGCTAATGGTCTTTACCTCGGTGATGTACTCTTTTTTACCTTGTCTAGAACTTCTTGAAATCTTCTTCACTGCAATTTCCATGTCCATATCATTCAAGTATCCCCTATAAACAGCACCAAACCCCCCTTCGCCTAGCTTCCTCTGATCGGAGAAGTTGTTTGTTGCTGAAACTAGATCATCATAAGAGAACCTTCTCGGCCCTGCTCCTCTTTCAAGGGCTTCATTAATCGACGTCATTTTCTCTGCTGCTCCTTTTCTTGTTATCATTTGTTTCCTCCTCCACAAAATCACAAATGTTGTAGTCGCCCCAGCTATAAGAACAAGTACCGAAACAATGACGCCAATTATAATCTTGCTCTTCTTTGAATTCTTACCTTTCGTCTCCTCAATGTTCAAGCTTGAACTGAACTCCCAAGATAGAAGTCTATGCCGTTCTAGATTCTGACCTGTAGCTGCTGAGAAGCCAACAGTGATCCACTCAGGCAAAAACTTACTGAGATCGATTATGTAAAACAGACTAGAATTCTCTCGAGGATCTGAGGTTGTTTGGTACTCCCAAAACACACTCAAATTTCGATCAGTAGAATTATAGGTAATCCATGCCTCAGCAGTATCTCCACTGTGAAAGCTTGCATTCCAGGGTGTATATGCAGCTGATATAATAGAGTTGTTGTTGATCCCCACATGCTCAACTTTTGGATCCCATTCTTCATTTGGATAAGAATCAAACTCTACCGAAACAATTTGATTCTGAGAGGATTTCATGGTAGTAGTGTTAAATAGGCCTAAGAAGCCACCAGCAGAATTAGGTGGGATTTGAAAACCAACAGGAGCGAGGAAGAAAGCAATTCCATGACCATAATTAGGTGCATTAAAGGTATCAATGGAGAAGGAGAAATGAGATGTGAAATCAGAAAGTTTTCCCGAACTCGAGTCCCAGAGCCGCACCCTTTCAGGATAGGTTGTACAACCAACACGATTTATATAGTTCATAAGGTTGAATTCAATATGTCCGCTAGAAGCCACTGCATCACCTTGATAATACATGTTGGTCTCGTTAAACTGAGATATTTGAAAATAAACTGAATTAGTAAAGGGAAGAATAAGAAGCGGGAGAAGGAAGGAGATGTAGAAATAGGTGAGCATGCTGATAGAGAAAGGGAAGGAAGATGAAGTGGTAGCAGCTGGGAAAGGTATGGAAATGGCAGCCTAAGCAAAACTATTATACTTGATGCAATACGGTCTCGAACTCCAAGCTAGCTGGCTAGGTATTATCCTGATGAGTACAAAGTAACCTTGGCTCTCAAGCTATCCATATATTTTATATCCAAATCACGAAGCTTCCAAGGAAGGAAGTAGTCTGCGAAGGTGTTGCCAAGCGGAACAGCCGGGTCAACTTGAAATAGATAAGAGTAAAATATAGTAAATAAATACTTAATGATGAATAATGATCTTAAACAGCAAGATTAAGATATCGAGCAGTCCAAGGTGCCGACTAACATGTTATAAAAAAAAATTGTATACAGTTTAAAATATTAAATGTTTTTTTAAATGCATGGTTTATATACAACTGAAGACAAATTGCTTGATTAACTTGATGTTTAAAATTTTGGATTAAATCATTGACTATGAACTTATTTAGATCATTAAGAAACAAAAAAAATATCATTAAATGCCCTCCAATTAAACTTTGTATAAGTGTTTAAACTTGAAAAATTTATACCCTTGTCTTTAATTAATATTTAGTTAGTCTAGCTCATGATTTGAGTTTCTACTAAATTGAATTAATTTTTTATTTTATTATATAATAAAAAATATCAAGATTAATTTATTATTAACCCCATATTAAAAGATAAAATGTGATAAAAATCTCACACTAAATAATAAAATTAACAAAAATAAAAAAAAACATAAAAAATAACAAAAATCTCAACTAGATTCTTTAATTAATATTTAGTTAACTTGTTAAATTTTTTAGCCAAGTTATAAACCCCACTTAATTAATTTAATTTTTTATTTTTTATAAATTTAATATTAAATAAAAACATCACTCTAAATAATTTAAAAAAAAAAGATTAAAAAAAGTTCAGCTACTCAGCGTGTGAGCTTGAAGACCTGCAAGCCTAGCCCATATATATATATTTTTTCTTTGTATAAGTAACAGATGAGGTGTAGTTTATCATTCCAAAAAAAAAAAATTAATAAAAAACAAA
>NW_011499887.1:317349-382924 GCF_000495115.2 Populus euphratica
AAAAAAAAAAAAAAAAAAGACTAACAAAACACAAATGACATAAATGCTTAAAATAAAATAAAATATAATCAATGAGTGCACCAACAATTATACCAACCAATGAAAAATATTGGATTCAAATTAAACGACATAAAAAGTTTGTGTTTTCTAGATGAACTACCGCATTAACAAAGTTTTATTTGTTTATTTATTTAATTAATTAAATTAATTTCTAAGGAATCAAATGCATAGTTAACGCCATTGATTAGGCTGAAATTATAGTTTATGAACTGGTTGACTCAGGATGTCCGAGTGATGAATGCAAGACAGCATGAAAATGAAGTGGGATTACAATACCTTGAAACATACAAGTTTTATTTATTTTTTATATTCATTCTCTTTCTTGAAAAGAAAATAAAGGAAAATGTCTGTATATATATTGAAAAAGATTGAAATGGTGATATCATAGTGGAATAACCTCCTTAATTTTTCAAAACTCTCCAAGTAAAAAACATAGTGATAATTATAGAAAAACTCCAATATCATCCAAATTATATTAAACAATGTCTCAAATTACAACTTTCAAATAAGAAAACTATAAGCCTTAATACTAAATACTTAATACTAAATAGAAAAATAAAAACAAAATTTTAGAACACTAGTTTCCTAACAACACTTATCTAATTAAAAAAATAAATTTCATCAAAACTTATAATCAAGATTACAATTAGAAAGAATAAATATTTTCAATACACATAATTTTTCTGATGTTATTATATGAAAGTTTGTAACTAGAAATACTGTTATAAAAGTTTTTATTATTATTTAGTTGGGTCATTTGTAATTTGGTATTTTAATAGATATAAAATATTATTTAATATTAAAAAGTAGATAGTGTATGATGTTCATGTTGACACGCGTGGCTTTGTATGTTCTCTTCAGGTTACATTTACAACATAGTCTAATGGCTAAACACCGACTTTCACAGTGATGTTTTAATTGATAAGATGATACATGTGACAACTGATCTTTAATTTAATAGTAATAACTTTTTTTTCTTTTATTCTCTCACCTTTGATTTTCACGCTGACCTTGTAAATTTCCAAAATAATAATTCAACTTGTTTTTTTTTAAGATTTGATCTATGTTTATTTTATTAATATTTTTTTATTTTAAATAATTAATAGAATTGGATTTTTCTTTAAATTTAATCATTCTTTTTTTTCTTATCTATCAAATATTACCTCATTCTTTTAATTATTATTTGTTAAATTATTTTCTTAATTAATTTTTTTTTAAATTGCATCCCTCAACATTTTATTTTATTTTGTTTTTATCTCAAATTTGATCATTGTTCTTTTAATTACAATTAAATTTTTTTAAATCTTTTTTATTAAAACTTTCCTTTTCAATCTCATCCCTTAGGCATTTTGTTGATTGAGATTTTATTAATTAAAAATTTAATTTCATGATTTTTTCAGGTTTTCTTTCTATGAGATAATTCTGGCCATAGAATCCAAGTTTAAAATGTTAGCCCAAGTTTACTAAGGTCCTTTTCTAGATCTTTTTTCACAATTTTTTTATTATATTGTTAATCTATTTTTTTTATTATATTGTTAAATTAATCGAGTTTATTAAATTCAATAAAGTTAAACACTTGACTCTCGAATTTCTTTTATCTCTTTAAAAACATTATTATTACCTAAGCATTATATTTTTACTTTGAAATTCTTTTTATTAACCCATGTTATAATACAAGCCACCAATATAGTAATATCTATTTACCAAATATCAAAATGTAAAAAGTAAATAAACTAACTAATGTGACAATAAATTAACATCAAAATTGTTTTATGCTTGTTAAGACCAAAGGAGCTAGTTAATTAGTTATTAAAAACTAATAATATCTATTTACCATAAAGACTAAATTGTAAAAAGCCCTGGAACTTTAGCTAAAAAACAAACACTCCTTAAACAATTTTTTTTTTTATTTTCCATCCTAAACAACATTATATTTTTTAAAACTTAATCCTAAAAAAATTAAATTGATGGAAAAACACATGAAAATCCTCTCAATTCCTCTATTTTTCTTAGCAACTCATAATAGAAAAAAAAACATTACTCATCTTCAATTATTATTGATTTAATTTGAATTTTGATGGTAGTTGTTATTAAAAATAATATTAAATTAAAAATAAATCTTAATATTTGATTCCATATTTTGCTATTTTTTTCTATTATGAGAGGGAAGAAAAAAATAAACATGAATTAGACTTGTTTCCATACCTATGTAATGTGGGTTAGACATGGTTGCCAAACCCAGACATCTTATGTCTAGTATGATTGTTGTTGTTAGTATTATTATAATGATTTTTATTATTGTTGTTGTTATTATTATTATTGTTGTTTTCACTATTATTGTTGTTGTTATTGTTAGTATTATTATTGTTGTTGTTGTTTTTATTCTTATTAGTATGATGATGATGACGACTATTATTGTTGTTATTGTTGTTGTTGTTTTTTGGGACATACATGTTTGTCATACCTTAAGTAAACTTGAGTCGGGTATATTTTCCAAACCCAAGTAATGTGAGTCAGTCATAGTTGCCAGATTTAAGCACCTTAAGTCTGACATGATTGTTGTTGATGTTGTTGTTGTCGTTAGAACGATTTTTATTATTGTTGTTGTTGTTGTTGTTGTTGTTGTTGTTATTTCTCGGATCATGCATGTTTGTCAGACCTAAGTATCATGGGTCAGACATGTTGGTAAACCCAACTAAACTTGAGTCAAACATGGTTGTCAAACTCAATCACCTTAGATCTGACATAGTTATTGTTGTTGTTGTTGTTATTATTAATTGGGCTAGACATATTTGTCAAACTCAAGTAAATTTAGATCAGACATTTTTTCCAAACACAAGTAACATGGTTTAGGAATGATTATTAAACTCAACTAAACTTAGGTTAAGCATTGTTGTTGTTGTTATTAGTATGATGATTATTGTTATTGTTATTCTTTTATTATTAATATGACTCAAATATTATGAGTCAAGTATGTTTGCTAGACTTAAATATGATAGGTTAGGCATGCTGCTAGACCTAACTAAACTTGAGTCAGATATGATTACAAGACCCAAGCACCTTAGATCTAGCAAGGTGATCTCATCATCATTATTATTAGTATGTTGTTCTCATAATCATCATTATTATTCTTACTTTCAATATTATTAGTATGATTCTTATTCTTACTCTTATTACTATTACTATTATTATTTTATTATTATTACTTGGGTAAGACATATTTACTCTACCCTAAGTAATCATGGGTCATGCATATTTACCAGACCTAAGTAATGTGGGTCGGGCGTGCTGCATACTCAACTAAACTTGGGTTAGACATGGTTGTTAGATCTAATCACCTTAGATCTGTCATGGTTATTGTTGTTGTTATTATTATCTGGGATAAACATGTTTGTTAGATCCAAGTATCGTAGGTCAAGTATATTCTAGACCCAACTAAACTTAGATAAGTTATTGTTATTATTATTATTGTTGTTGCTGTTGTTCTTAGTGAGCGTTTAGAAACACGATTGTACTGCATTTCCAAAAAAATTAAATTTTGTTGCTAAAAATTATTTTTTTATGTTTTGGATTGTTTTGATATGTGATTTAAAAAGTAATTTTTAAAAAATAGAAAAATTATTTTGATGCATTTCGATACAAAAAGCACTTTGAAAAACAACCGCAACCACACTCTCAAACATGCCCTATTATTGTTATTGTTGCTGCTGCTATTGTTATTGTTAGAATGATTATTATTATTAGTATAATTATTATTGTCGTTGTCGTTGTCATTGTTATTATTTTTCTTTTTCTTCCTTTTCTTATTATTTTTATTAAAATGATGATTACTACTACTACTGCTACTACTTGAGTCTGACATGTTTGTCAGACCCAACTGAACTTGGGTCAGACATGGTTGCTAGACCCAAGCACCCTAGGTTTAACATGATTGTTATTGTTGTTGTTATTATTATTCGAGTGATTATCATTATTATTGTTGTTGTTATTATTGTTATTATTATTATTATTATTATTATTATTGTTATTGTTATTTTTTTAATTATTATTTTTGGTATGATTATTATTATTTTCATTATAATTATTACTTAAGTCAGATATATTTGCCAAACTCAAGTAACGTAAGATTGACGTATTGCTAGATCTAAGTAAACTTGGATTAGATATGTTTATCACACCCTGAATAAACTTGAGTCAGACATGTTTTTTAAGCCCAAATAACATAGATCAAGCATGTTATCAAACCTAACTAAACTTGGATTAAACATGTTGTCAGACCTAAACACCTTGAGTCTGACATGATTGTTGTTATTATTTTTGTTGTTGTTATTATTATTATTATGATTATTATTGTTATTGTTATTCTTCTTTTTCTTATTGTTATTTTTATTATCACCATCATTATCATTGTTATTGTTAATATTTTTTATATCATTATTAATATATTAAAAAATATTATTACTATTGAAGAAAAATTATAAATTTGATTTCAAGGGTAAAATTGTTGTTGTTGTTGTTTTAATTATTATTTTCAATATTATTTATATAATTATTAATAAATTTTTAAAAAATATTATTACCATTGAAAAAATAGTAATAAGGTCTTGTATGATTGCTAGACTTAAGTAAACTTGAGTCATACATATTTAATATTAGTATTATAAATATTATTATTAATATTATAATATTAATAAATTTAACAAAAGATATAAAGATGATTGAAAAAAGCCTCATATTTCTGATTTGACTAGTAAAATTAAAAGTATTGTGAGTCTGATATAATTGTTATATCTAAGGTCATTTGAGTATGATATGATATTAATAAATCTAACTTTTAAATACTATTATTATAATAATTTATATTATTTTGAATAGTCCGCAATAATATAATGATCATCTGTTTTTAGAAGATGTTGTTTTTTCATTGCTGTTTATTGATAATTTTATAAATATTTACATCATAGTATAAACAATCTCACTAGTAAAAACCTAATAGATGATATTTGAAAAAAATCATATTAATCAAGGGTAGAAATCAAAAAATAAATTATTCAAGGAATATTTTTTTTCTAGACTTTTGCAGGATTTTTTTCAATTTGGCGTTTACTAGATGAAAGTAATTGTGAAAATACAAAGGAAAATTAAAAAAAAAAAAAAAAAACTACGAAGGAGAACATATAGAAAAGCCCATGTACTTTTATGGAATTGGAGCTCTCTTTGTAAGCAAATCAACATCAAGCTTTTCCGAGTCATCATGGCTTCCCCTAACCCCCTCTCCCGCTCATTCCACCCCATCCTAGTCCTTAAAGGCTTAAACGCATAAAAAACATCCCTTCTTCCCATTTTGCACCCAAACATTTTCTCAAATCTCGTCCTTGCCCTCTTTGTTTTTCTTCTCTCTCCTTGGGTCTCCAAACCCGTCACAAATCAACACGAATCCTTCTCTCTATCTCTACTTGCTACTCTTCTTCTTCAGTCTCTCCCCCTCCTACAATTTCAATGGCTACTGTCGTTGATGAATTCAATCCTTTATTGCAAGACTTTGAATTTCCTCCATTTGATGTTGTTGAACATAAACATGTTCGACCTGGGATTCGTGCTCTCCTAAAGAACCTTGTATTTTGTTTTTTTTTTTTCCCGTTTTGATTTCTGGGTTTTGTTTTGTGTTAAATATTATGTAGAAATCTTTATTAATTTCAGTTCATGGGTTGATCAAAGTTTGGTACTTTTTGGTCTGTGATGGTTGTTTTTTTACCGTGTTTTTGTAGGAGAGTGATTTGGAGGAATTGGAGAGAACAGTGGAGCCATCATGGCCAAAATTGGTGGAGCCATTGGAGAAGATAACAGATCAGTTGGCTATTGTTTGGGGTATGATCAATCATCTTAAGGCTGTTAAAGACTCACCTGAACTCCGTGCTGCAATTGAAGAAGTTCAGGTAAATTGTTTATTTCTCATAATCTATGCACTTGGACGCACATGTTTGCGTGCTTATGTCCATGAATGCTAATCTATGTTGGGACTTGACTTGGAAAATGGGTGTAATAACTAAACAAAAATGAATTTTCTTGTTAGTTTGATATCAGACCATTGTCTGCTTTAATTTGTTGATTGCCCGTCTTATGAATTTGTGCACTGTATTGCCCTTCTTGTGCTCACAGCTTTGAGCTTTTGTCCACAGCCCGAAAAAGTCAAGTTTGAGCTGAGGTTGGGACAAAGTAAACCGATATATGATGCATTTAAGGCCATCCAAGAATCTCCTCAATGGACATCGCTAAGTGATGCTCAGAAACGTATAGTGGAATGTAAGTATCTTAAACTTCTTTTATCTTCTGAAATAGTATTATTTGCTCTTCCATTTTTCATCCACCTAATTCTGTATTTTTTTCTAGCTGTCTGGATTTTGTCAGTTTGAGACTTTAGTCTAGCAGTTTCATTGGTTTGCTGAATTTATATGATGCAGCTTTAATTATTTGATTATCTTGGTCTTTGGGGGCATGGCAATCAGAGAACGAAAGAAATGAGCATGCGTTAGCTGTTGATATCAACAAATAGAGATGTTCTATACCTCTAAGGCCACAAGATGCAATGTTGTGGCAGCATGTACCTGTAAACTGAATAAATGTACTGGGATTATGCAGATTTCTGAGAATGATTGCATGGATTTGAAACATGGAAGGAGGAAGAAAATAAAATTATACATCATGTTAATTGTTTTTATCTCCACTGACATTGCTCACTTGTGATTTGAATGGACATGGAGAGTGCTTTTAATGGTTGCCTATTTCATGAACTTGTGTTCACATGTTGGCTTCATTGAACTCCAATTACTAGATGTACTTTTCAACAAAATTCAGATTACTATTTATCAACTAGTTAACTCTGTCTTGCACTTGGGGTATTGCTTACCAGATAAATGCTATATCATTTGCAATGTCCTTGCTTCCTATTTAATTGGTTTGACATAATCATTTAAAACTACACCTAAGCTTTCTTACATGCCTGATGGCTTCTGTATTTTTGTGAATACAGCCCAAATAAAGGAAGCGGTTCTTAATGGTGTTGCTCTTGATGATGATAAAAGAGAGCAGTTTAACAAAATTGAACAGGTGCTTTTATATTACCATTTTTCATTTGAAAGAAAGTCTTCTTTGCCTTCTCATTCTAGTTATTTATTTGAGAAGGATGCTTGGTTATTTGTATGTGCTGCCAATAACATTCTTTAGTTAAATGACTAGCCATTTGACTTGCATTCCCTGGTGGGCCATATGTTTTTTTCTCTTACAAAAAACATTGTGTGTGCAGGCTTTTTTGATGCATTTTTGTATATAAAAAATTTCTTAGCATAAACTGAAAAGCTCATGCATACAAGTAATCAAATAAATAGAGAACTATTTATGTTAATAAATGGAAAAAAAAAATATTAATGATAACTAAAAATAAAACTAGAAAAATCAAAAGACTGGTATAGATAAAAATATTTAATCTTATAAGATGGAACATTTACCCAGTTGTGTTTATTGAATTAATTTATTAAAATTAATTTTTTATTCAATCAAATGATATTAAAAATAGATAAACATATAAAATTGATTAAAAAAAAATATTATGTAAGGTTGCATATATTAGAAATATTATTTGAAAATAAATATTTTTTATTTTCAAAAATAAAGTTCTTATATATATATATAAATTATAGATGAATTAGAATAATCTTTTCAAAAATTAAATATGCACAACATCAGCAAAAAACATTCTCTATCCAAAAAATGTTAAATAAGCAAAAAAAATTACAGACGAGGGATATTAATTGAAACATAAATTTAAAAAATATATATCTAAAAAATATATCATTGAGAAAAAGCAAGATAAAAAAAAAAAATAGCCCGGTTGTTGTTGTTTAACTAGTCAAACTCGTGATCTGCATTATGAACTTAATCGGGTTCAATATTTTTAAATTTATATTCAAGCTAAAAAAATATGAAAACGAAAAAAAAAAGCTTAGACTTGCTGGCCTTTGACCTAACATGCCTAGGCCACTGAAATGAAGAGCCCTAGGAGCACTGGCAGGCCATCAAGCCCAGACCTGGGCTTATTTTTATTTTAATTTTCTAAAGGGGTGGATGACCTATTTTTTTGAAAAAAAAAGTAGGTAACATGTTGCCCACCAAGGCAGATGATGTATAATCTACAAGCCTAGATTCCAGCCACCACAGTGGTGGCTGAAAAATCAGGCAATTAGTGTTTTGGCCAAAAAACCCAATTTTCAAGCTGCAAGCCCAGATTCCGGCCTCCACAGTGGTGGCTGAAAAATTAGGCAGCTAGTCTTTTGGCTAAAAAACCTAAATTTTAAGTTATTTCAACCCAAAAACACATCACCAACATCCTTATAACATTCACAAACCATTCTTTCAATTCTAAATACCCAAAAAAGGTCCAAAAACTTGAAATCAAACCAGTATAATTTTGGCTTTCTCAGCTCATATCTATTTTTTCATGCAACATCGAGGCTTTAAACAATCACCATGAAGCCCCTCTTATGTAACTTGTGGACACCAAGAAAATCTATTTTGGTGTTGGTGTTCGGAAATGGAGTGAACAGAGACTTTCTCGCACATCGTCAAAAATCAGAAACCCATCTCTCTCCTTTCTCTTACCAAAGACTGAAAAATAACATAAATGAACTTGTATACCAAAATTGATTTTTAAAATTTAAAGGGACCTAAATTGTATACAGTGTTATTTTTAAAGATCAAGAACCTAAGTGTATTTTTCATGTAATCTTTATCACACCATCCATGTTTGACATCCGTTTCATTTCGGTCCATCTTCTTTCAATTTCACACTTGACTAAGAATTCATACGCAATTGGCCTTCAATTAGAATCAAGTCACACAAAAAAAAAAAAATTTAAGGACCAAAATGAATTATTGAAAAATGCGTAGTGCCATCCACTGTGTTTTGTGTGTGAACAGTGCTGGCTCAACAGTAAACACCTCACGCATTTTAGTCTTTTATCAAATAATTGTCATTAGGTGCAAGTCTTAGTTTTGCATTGCTCATTGCAGGAACTGAAAAGATTATCACAAAAATTTGAGGAAAATGTACTGGATGCCACAAAGAAGTTTGAAAAACTCATAACAGATAAGAAACATATTGAAGGATTGCCAGCTACATCACTTGGTTTGGCTGCGCAGACTGCAGTATCGAAGGTACTACATGTCATTATCCATGCATGTTGGTTTAATTCATCAAGTCTAATCAACTGTTTTCTATTATATATTATCATATCAGGGTCATGCAGACGCAACTGCTGAGAATGGGCCATGGATAATTACATTGGATACCCCAAGTTTTATGTCTGTCATGCAACATGCCAAAAACCGTGGTTTACGTGAAGAAATATACCGTGCTCATGTAACTCGAGCTTCGAGTGGTGATCTGAATAATACAGCAATTATTGATGAAATATTGAAGCTTAGGCTGGAAAAGGCAAAGCTTCTTAATTACAACAACTATGCTGAGGTATGATTCATTATTGTGCTAAAGCTCAAAGGAAAAGCTACCTTTTATATGCTTATTCAGTTATTTATTACAGGTAAGCATGGCAACCAAAATGGCTACTGTTGAGAAAGCAGAAGAGCTATTAGAAGAGCTGCGCATAGCTTCCTGGGATGCTGCTGTTCAAGGTAACATAGTATATTTCTTAGAAATATAGTGGCATAACCGTTTTGCAATACTTTTGAAGTTCAAGTGAAACTTTGCTTGCCAAGATTTTTGGTTATTTACGACTGTTTCTCTTAAAAACTTATATTTATATTTTCTTAGCCAGCTTTTTTATATGAAAAATCTGCATTAACTAAAATGTCAGCACATTGGTTTGGTATGCTGTTGTCTGTTTGTGATATCTGTGGTTGGTCAAACTACAAGGTTATTATATTCTTAAAAAAGTGCAAATTCTAGCATACCTTGCCTTCTTAAACATCTCAAAATTTTCCTTTCATAATGCTGCCTTTCAGCAAATTTTCACTTAGAAAGAAAATATGATGCAGATAGCTTACAGCGTTTTGTTTGGGGCTGTGAACTGTATCTTGATAAACCTTTTTATCTTAGGAAAGTTAGGGAAAATTGAAAAAATGATGGGAGAACACGAAAAAGGGTTTGATCACTTATAGGGGATCAATCTCCAAATTAGTCAAAGGCTTCGTTTTTTTTCATTGCTTGCCTGGAAAAGCCCTATAAGGGTTACATATCCATAGTAGTCATAATCTGTCACCATACCAAATTCCAGGTCTTAAAAGGAAAATTAAACATTAAATAGGCAAATCCTTGTGCTTAATGGACTACCAAAATTAACTCCCAAATTATAAGTGAAAAGCCAATAATTAATTAAAAGATAAATCTAATTTGATATGGGATCACAATATTCCTGATCAGTGACTGCACATTCACTCTCAATGTCTTCTGCTTCTTCCATTGGGGAAATCATCAAGAGCCTGCCCAGCTGCCCTGCTTACAACAATGCCCTTTATACCACTTTCATCACAATTCCAAGACAAACCTTTTACTTTCCACTCTTTAAGTTCCTAATGTGTAAGATGTTTGGTAGAAGGACAGCTGATAGGTGCATGTGGCAAGCTAGTGTTGCTGACAGCTTGCTTACCAACAACTTTGTTTGTGCACCAATGTTCTTCACCAAGCCTTTTTTTTCTTTGATCTAGCAAAAGAAATTGTGGTAGTCATTCTTGGACAACGAGCCTTGACATCACAATAGATGTCAGGGAGGAGGCCTGATATAAATGTGCCAACCAGCTGTCTTTCAATCCAACCCTAAGCTCGATTCTAACATCTCAAATTGACTCTAATATTCCATGACAGTAGTAGTCTGGTGGATCTTAGCGAGCTCTCCATCAATGTTCTAGCTGCTAATTTATAGCAGCTACCTCTACTTTGGAAACCAGTGTGTATGGTGATAATGAAAATAATTTTCAGCTCTAGAAATCCAGCATGTGGGATCATCTCCTTCGATCAAGGGAACTCTACTTTCATCCGCCGTGGACCAGATTCATGCTCTTCCTGATAACCTTTTGCATGCATCTAGATCTGCTCGGTGATTAGTAACAGAAGCAGAGTGGGCCTTCCTAATGTGTTCAATTCTTTTACCTTTTTCCAAGTTAGATTTGATTTGAGACTCTTTTGAGCTTTCTAATGACATCACCGAGGATTGCAATTCCTAGATTTTGTTTATGTTTATGGGTTAATGGCATCCACAGGAAATTTGCTTTGATAGCAACTATAAAACCCTATGGTCTTAACTTAGGGAAGTCTGGGAAACTTGAAAAAAAAATAAAAAATGGGAGAACAAGGAAATGGGTTTGATCACTTTGAGGGGATCGAGGATCGACCTTAAATTAGCAAAAGGATGGGAGAAAATACCATTACTATTCAGAATAATAATTACCTAAACAATAAACTAAAATATTTTCAAAACTAGTAATAAATATTCAAAATCATGTTTTTAACACGAGTTTTGGTTTTTTTTTTATTTGCATCATTCTCCATCAGTTGAGGAAACCTTTGACCTTGAGTTTTGAATTGCCAAAGCATTGTGATTTTCTGGTGGCATCTTTGCCCCAACACAACATCCTTGAAATAGACACTGAGATCTCCTTTGTAGGTCGCATGGTTACTCTCAATTGCATCATTAAAATAAGCATTAATGAACTTCAATGCTCTGCTAGTAAAACTTTTACCTCACCATCCTCAAACTTGGGCTCATCTTGTTCCTTTTTTAGTTCAGCTTCACCAAGTGTAGAACTTAGCTCTTTATGCTCTTTATTAACTTGGTTAGAGGCCAGTTTCTGTTATCTTTTTCTTTCATTGACATTCTCAACCTGGAATCCCTTGTTTTCTTGTTTAACCTTTTCTTTGGGAAGAAACTGTGAATGTTCTTGTCATCAAAAGTTTACTGTTTTGTCTGCTATTTATGCCAATTTGAAGATTCTGGTTGCTAACTTTGCTCTTTTTAACTCTCAGCTTCCCTTTCAACTCTTTGTACTTGCTTTTTAGGACCTTCTGGTTGCTGGTCTTGTTCTTCACATTGTCACACAAGCTGATGCCTTCTCAGCATAGGCATCTCTATGAGTTGTGCTAACTCTCCTGCCTCTCAAACTCTTGCTTCTTGTTGCTGTTTTATTTGAAAGTTCCTCAACTTGGGTTCCCATCTTCAATTCATCAAAATCGGAAACATATCTAGCTTTTAACTAACTACCCTACCGTATAGGGTAGGCTTTCTCATGAGTTGTGCTAACTCTCCTGCCTCTCAAACTCTTGCGTCTTGTTGCTGTTTTATTTGAAAGTTCCTCAACTTGGGTTCCCATCTTCAATTCATCAAAATCGGAAACATATCTAGCTTTTAACTAACTACCCTACCGTATAGTGTAGGCTTTCTCATACAACTCTGAAGATAATTGGATGGTAAGAACTTTTATTTAAGTATGGGTTTCATCTCATGTCAAATACTCAACATTGCTTGTTCCAATCTAAAGAAGTTATGCTTGAGAACATACCACCACATCTTAGCTAATGCATCAAGTTTGATCTTCCCAAACTCACTCTATGGTCATCTTCCATAGTGGTTCAGTGAAAGAAAATTTTTCAATGGAGTGAATTGAATTAATGAAAATCTGGAACTTCAACCTCAACTCTTTTAGTATTATCCCTTGCTATATTTGGCACTGCAAACTTACCCTCTTTTTGCTTGGGTAATTGAGCTGCTTGAAGATTTTCAGTTGTGCAAGCATCTTGATTTAGGTAAGGCTTCCATCAAGTGTAGGATCTACATCTCGTTCAAAATTAGGATCTACATCTCGTTCAAAATCTGGAACTTGAACCTTAACTCTTTTTATAATATCACTTGCTATTTGTTGTGGTTCAATCTTGCCCTCTTCTTTGCATTGGTAATTGGGCTAATTGAAGATTTTCAGGTGCACTAGGTTCTTGATTTTGTGGGAGAATTTTATTAGTGATTATTTCAATGGGTGCTTCCCTAGGACAATTTTTGACAGCTACTCAATGCCTGCACTGCATCAAGACCTCAGTTTACTAGATATTACAGAAATACTTCTATCTTCAAACATCACCTCACAATAAATCAGTTCTGATTGTGTAGCTGTCTTCTTCAGACTCTCACAACTAGATTATTTCCTTGATCTTTGTAGACATGTAAGACTTAAAATCATTCTGATTGTTTCTTTGTCTGCTTCAAACTCTCACAACTAGATGATTTCTGTTATCTTTGTAGATATGGAAGATCTTAAAATTTTCTCCAAAAATCAAGGTGCAATGGAAGCAAATGATTTGACTCACTGGGATACCAGCTTCTGGGCTGAGAGGCTTCGTGAGTCAAAATATGATATCAACGAGGTCAGTAAGCCCTTTCTCTCTCAGCATCTGCACTCTCAGTCTGATTATAATTTAGTGTGTTTTTGATTTGACCATGTCACAGGCTTGGTATGTCAAACTTTGATTTATGTTCTTTCTGTAAGCATTTTCTCTCAAGTTCACCTGGCTCTGAAAAATTTATATGTTCCTCCAATAACAGTTTATTAAAGGTACATATCAAAGGTTGGGTGAGTTAAGTACATTATTGTTATTTAAAAGGTTAATTAGTTTTTATATATATGCTGATTTTTATGCACTTAATCAATGGTTAAAGGTGCGTAAGGAACTGATTTAATTCTTATTGTCCAAGAAAGAAGAGACTGCTATAATAGATAAGAAACCCTATGTAGAGATAATTCTTTCCCTTTTTTTTTCTTTTTTTTTTTTACTGTGAAATACATTCCTTCTGTCTTTAAACTAATTTTTTCCTTTCACTTCATTGAATGTTTGGGTACTGAAGAATGGATGTGCGAGTGTTAATATTGTGCACCTAGTTTTAAATTTCATCCATTGCTGTTGCATGATGCCATTCAACAGACTTTTAGACCACAGCTACATTACTTATAACCTGTTGCATCATGGACAATATGGGCTCTACCATGATGTAGTGCCTACAAGAGCCCTTTACTCTATGATGGCAAGTGCAACAGCATGCATGTGATTAGTGTTCCAGATTATTATTTTCAATGTTCTAATTTCTCACCTTCTAGTGTTTGCTTCATCTACTTGCCTACTTTCTGTAAGATTTATTTCTTTGTCTGGAGATGCTCACTTGGTTTATAATCTGCAGGAAGAACTACGTCCATTTTTCTCATTGCCAAAGGTTATGGATGGCCTTTTCAATCTTGCAAAGACACTTTTTGGAATTGATATTGAACCAGCTGATGGTCTTGCTCCAGTAATATATATCATTCACTTAATTTTACTCTGCTTTTCTGTTTATGGTGGAGCTTATTTATTTTATTCTCTGTCAATAATTATTTGTTGTTTAATAGGTTTGGAATAATGATGTTAAATTCTACCGTGTCAAAGATTCCTTGGGCAATCCAATTGCATACTTCTACTTTGATCCATATTCACGTCCATCTGAGAAACAGGGTGGTGCATGGATGGATGAGGTAGTTTCTCGAAGTTGTGTTTTGTCACGCAGTGGTACGGCTCCAAGGTTGCCTATTGCCCACATGGTGTGCAATCAAACACCGCCTGTTGGGACCAAACCAAGCCTGATGACATTTCGGGAGGTAAGTTAACTTTTGACTTTAGATCAGGGACTCAAGTGTTCTCTCCAGAAACATAAATAAGTTCCCGACACAATAACTCAAAATAGTGGTACAAGGATGCAACAAAACATTTAAATATTTTTTCACATAAATGAAGAACCAAACATGTGTAGCCATTACATACCTGCCTTTCATGGAATGAAGAATGATATATCCTTGGCATTGATTTGCTTGATTGTTATGAAGTTATGTGTCTTTGAAAAGGAAGGTTAGGTATTGTTTTAGAAAGAAAGTCATACCGGGCAATTTACTAATGGGAATGGATATTGCAGTGAGTGGTGTGGTTTTATGTATTGTAACCTAGTTATAATGATCAATGACACTTCTTGCAGGTTGAGACTGTATTCCATGAATTTGGTCATGCCCTCCAGCATATGCTAACCAAGCAGGATGAGGGTCTTGTCGCTGGCATCCGTGGTATAGAGTGGGATGCTGTTGAATTACCCTCCCAGTTCATGGAAAATTGGTGTTATCACAGGTAATGTAATGTGAACCTCGGTGGAGATCGATCTTCCATAACATTCAGCTGTAAAATTCTTTCAAACAGCTCTGAGGAAAGAAAAAGGATTAATTTCTGTGAGTATAAGGTTCTTGATTATAAATACAACTTTTAATAATTTTGGGCATGGCACAGTACCACAAACGCTTAAGCTTCCTGTTTTATTGCATTCTTTCTTATGGATAAATGCTCCTTGGCTACAGTAAACTGGTTTGTTTCTTATAGCTTCTTTCTCCTCACATACATAGCAAGACATTGGAATTGTGGTTTCCAATGACAACTTTTATGATGTAACTTTCATCTATAAATTCATCATTGTTCTACCATGGAAATTTGGATGTATATGAATATTCTTGAAGGACATCATGTATCTAGATAGTATCAATTACAAATTTAAGCAATGTGAATGTATTTACATGTGCTGTTTCAGGGAAACTTTGATGGGCATTGCAAAGCATTATGAAACTGGGGAAAGTCTTCCAGAAGAAGTGTATTTGAAGCTTCTTGCTGCAAGGACTTTCCGAGCAGGCTCCCTTAGTCTTCGTCAGGTAATTAGTTCATAATGGTGCTTTCCCATTGTTTTCCTTTTGTACTTTTTTGGCTTTATGTTATTGTATGTGCTATTTTATTTTGTTTTCTCATTAGCATTCTGTGGATAGTGTATTTCTTACTAGATCTTTCTTTCTATATTAGGTTTCATTTTCTTTTCCCAGTGTAAGTATAGTAGTGATACTCATTTCTTTTACCATTATACCATTATCATGTTTACCACATTAAGGAGGATTTATTTTTACACGTATTCTAAATCCGTGGCAAAACAACTAGTGGGATCCACATGCCTTTTTTTTATATATTTTAAGCAACTTCTTTTCCTCCCCCAGCACCTTTCAAATTCTATAAAAAGCCAAATTCCTCACCTCCACTGTGGTGATCTACCTAATGTTCATTGGTTTCATCAAGGCATAAGGGCAAATCACATTCTCTTTCCTCTCATAATTATCACAATTCTCAGTTGCAGAGATTCTTATGGCTTTGAAACTGCAAATCGAGAACTAGCAGGCTTAAACTTTTCCTGAGCACAAAATCACCTCAGCTGTATCTTCTTTCTACAAAAACTAAGAGAAGCTTGAGAAAAACACTATGGAAGTTAGTCATCTGGTCTTCAAATCTTGAGCATGCCATTATTGAGTTTCTTTTAAAAATTTGAAAAAAGAAAAGAAAAGAGAAGATTGAGATATTTCAACTGGCTTTCTTTATGTTTCTCTCCTTGGTGCCATGGTATCTGTCATAAAACTTGACTTTAGGATTTACTGCCGGACACAGTAAGGGAGAAACACCATGGACTTTTCTTTTTTCTTTTTTCTTGTTTTATGGGCAGAGGAAAGGCTTGATATCAGGACTTCAAGAGAGAGGGTGTCCATTACAATTAAAAAATGTCATGTGGAACCATTTAACATTTTTTTTTTGGTAGGTTTAGAAGATAGGATCATGGAAATAGCTCCCATCACATTATATGTGGTTGCTAATTTCCCACTTTTTCATGAGTGAAGATATTATGTTTAAACACATGCTGTATTTCAAATAGTTTAATTTTTGTGAATGCATATTCACTCACTCCATTTATATTTCAGCTAAGATTTGCAAGTTTAGATTTGGAGTTACACACGAAGTATATACCAGGTGCGTCGGAGTCTATCTATGAAGTTGACCGGAGGGTTTCTAAAAGGACACAAGTGATCCCTCCTTTGCCAGAAGATAGATTCCTCTGCAGTTTCAGTCATATCTTTGCAGGTTTGCTTGACTATAATGTTTATATGAATCTCAGTTTTAACTTCGCTTCATACCTTTTTATAGTGCATTGATTTTTACTTTTTGTGAATACTAGGTGGTTATGCAGCTGGATACTACAGTTACAAGGTACGTGTTGAAATACACACACACAGTACATTGAAAAGGATGTTGCAATGTTAGCTATGCTAATTCTTGTCCAAGTCATTGTTGGTTGAAAAAATTGAATATTTTAAAAGCTTTCTTTTCAAACACGTTCTGGCTTGAGCTTGCACAATTCTCTGTGTATTTTTTTCATGTTTCTGACATAAAAGAATGAGGAAGTTTGACTGCAATGTATATTTTGTTTTTTTTTCTCATTTTGTCACCCTTTGGCATGATATTTAAAGGCAAGTCTCTTTTGCAGTGGGCTGAGGTATTATCTGCAGATGCTTTCTCAGCCTTTGAGGATGCTGGATTGGATAACGACAAGGTATGCTTAAATGGCTGTCCACCCATCCTTTGCAGTCTTGCCACTGATCATTTACTTTCAATTTCTTGTCTTTGATTTATGTGCATTGATTAGAATAGAATTCTTGCAGTCTTTACATGTTTCACCTTGTTGATTATTTATTTGTGCTTTCTCATGGTGTGGTGTAATCTTAATCAAGAGATCAATTGAAGTGTTTGAACCTTCCGTGACGAATCCTGCCTGGAGCTCACTAAGCTAACAAGCTAAATATCTCTATTTAATCTCATTGATTTAGGGGTTAATTATGAATTGTACCTCAAAATCATAATTGATCCTTGTGACAAATATCTATGAGTTTTGTCTTGGAGATCTTGATAAATTGGGTTTGACACTGGAGTTCGGTGTTGAATTTGAGATGGTATCTGTTACAAACCTATCCCGCATCAAATAATCACAAGAATATAAAACTATATAAAAAATTGAGAATGGGCCGCCCACCACAAAGCTTAAGTCTTTTGAATGAAACCTAGACTCAACTATCTAATTTAATAGTATCCCTGACCTCTTTAAGTTTGAAATTGTTTATCTTGTTCTACTTGATATCTAGAATTCAGAAGGAACCTAATGCTGACATGAACAATTTATTTACAAAACTGACTGTCATGAAAAATTGTATCTCCTTGAGTCTTTTTTTTTTCCCTTTCATTTGCATACAATGCAAGTATAGCCTGGAATAATGGAACTCTTTGATGCTACAGGCTGTTAAAGAAACAGGGCACAAGTTCCGGGAAACCATTCTTGCTCTTGGAGGTGGAAAAGCACCACTAGCGGTCAGTAAAAACTATATTTATTGCTACATTTCATTGACTTGTGCCCGCCCCCTCTCTTCACAAGATGTCAATTAGAGAACTTTGTATGGTTTTGCTTTCTTCTTATTTCCTTTCCCTTTGATACAACTTCAATTTTTGGCCTATAGTTGTGCTAGTTTATCCAGTTTAACTATATATCTTTGTTTAAATAAAAATCCAGTTTTTTGGCCTGATTTGTGCATAAAAAAGCATGTTACTATAACTCCAATCAATACCCAAAACTTTTAAAAGCTAATAATTCCAGCAAGTGATTAAATGTATGATTCTTGCCCCTGACACCAAATTCAACATAAAAGAGTTTCAATGGTAAGTTTTCTTTTTTAATGCAAAGTTCCCTTGGAAAGCTTAAAATGAAGAGAACATATAGCCAAGATAGTGACTTAGGAAACTAATACTAACAATTAATGCTTCAATAGAAAAGGAAATAAATAACAATGAGAATACTTGGATAAAGACATAGGATTGGTGTAGGAACAAAAGGAGACCAAAAACTATGAAGATGCCTAGAATAAATTGCATCACGATAAAATTTATTTGGGTGAAGCCTTTGCTCTTTGTGATGTACTCTAGCTTGTATATGGATTCATGTCAGTGTGCTAGCCAATTTCTCATGTACAACAGGAATCTAGAGTAAAAAATAACAACTAGAAAAAAAAAATCTATAAAATACTAAGGCAATGTTTGTTTCCTGAAAAATAGTTTTCGGGAAACTACTTTTCAAATTTTCCTGTGTTTGTTTGTCATTAAAAAAGTTGGTTAACAGAAAATACTTTCCGGTTAACAAAAAACACTTTCCAGTCAACGGAAAACACTTTTTGGTCAACGAAAAACATTTTCTGATTAACGAAAAATATTTTTCAGTCAAAGAAAAATTTGGCTTGGTTTTTAGGAAAGTGTTTTCCTGAAAAATTTGGAAGGAAAACACTTTCTGAAAGTTGTGAAAAATTTAGAAATGTCATTATTTGCTGATTATATCAAATTTGATCTTCAAACTTTTGATTGCTATATATATTTTGTTTTGAATATTTATTTTTCAATTTTATTTTTTAAAATTTAATTTTTATATTAACTTTGGTCCTCATTTTTATAATTGTTATTTGCTTTTCTCCTATTATTTTTTTATTGAAATTTTTTATCTATCAAATTTGGTCCTCATATTTTTGATTGTTACTTATTTTATTTGAAATATTTTATGAAATGTTAATTATTATTATTTTAATTTCTTTATCTTTTTTTTTAGATTTGATCTTTATTATTTTGATTATTATTTATTTATTTGAGATAATTTATGAAATTATTTTTTTTCAATTTCATTATTATTCAACTTTTTAATTTGTAAGATTTGTTCCTCTTTATTTTAATAAACTTGAGAAAAATAAAACATTAATAAATTATTTTCCAGTTTATTTTCCATAATATAACTAAACACTGGAAAGTGTTTTCCAGTTCATTTTTCATAACACTACCAAACATCGGAAAATAATTTACTTTTTAGGAATTCACTTTTTCCGGAATTTACTTTTCAAGAATTTATTTTTTTTGGAATTTTTTTTTTAAAATAACTTTTCTGCAAACAAGCGGAGCCTAAAAGAATTTGCAAGTTGCTTCAGTAGCCATAGTTCTGCTGTTTTTTTTTTTATTCAGTAACTTTTTACTTCCTAAATTGTCAATTTCACCTGGTTTCCTTGTAGATCATAGAAAAACATTTAGATGAAACCATTCATGTTGCTTTAAATCACCTGCAATTGTTTTTCTTAAAAATCTAGAATCAAACTTAAAGAGAGCTGGTAAAACCCTTGATAATAATAATAACCTAAATTTGATAGAGGAACAACTTTGGACTTTTTTTAGTTTGACATCATTGAATTGTAAAGCCATGCGTCAAGCTGAAGAGATCATAGTTGAATCCTATGTGGTGGTTTGCTCTGAGATCTCCATTTTTCTTGGTGTATATATAGATTATTATTTTTCCTTACATTTATTATGCATCATTATTCGCTTCAGGAACGTAGTTTTCCTAGCTTTATGAATCTGACATTCCATGTTTTGATTTGTGTCCAGGTTTTTGTGGAGTTCCGAGGGCGTGAACCTTCTCCCGAGGCACTGCTCAGGCACAATGGCTTGTTATCAGCGACAGCTTGAGTATTGTAGCATTTTCATATTTGTTGGTAACCATGATGCTTGTTTAGTAGGCCACCTTTGAATTATCACAGATACATTGCTTTTCTTTCTTTTAATCGAGTGATAAAACTATTTCTAGTTCCTGAGGACTGAGGAATATTTCTATAATCGGTGTCCAAGCGCCGTTTATTTCGTCTAACAGACTATTATTGCCCATTAAACTTGGAAAATGATTTGATTCAAGCAATAATAATAATTCTTCATCCGAACTCCACTTAGGTGGTTCTTGTAGCGTTTATTGTTGGCTGCTTTCCTTTGCCATTTTCTTTTCTTGTAATGGCTTTTGCTAATGGAACGGAGCCCGGCAGCTTCTATATAACTAGGATACATCGCAATCTGGCCTTGGAATAACTAAATTTTAGCCATTCAAACCATCATAATAAATAAATTGTCTCGAAGTAGTCTTTGATCTGTCTCTGTGATATGTCTTTGTTTCCCGTTGTTGGTCTCAGTTCTTTTGATCTAGAGTTTCTTCTCTGCTCTTGGAATCCTCCTTGGGTTCCTGTTTTCCTTTCTGCTGTATTTTTCTTTATCCTTGGTTGCTTGCCTTCCGCTCCCAAGGCGTTTGATCAATTTCTCTTGCCTTGTGCACGCGCGTGTATAAAAGGAGGAGCTCTTCAACAGCTCTTCCTGATTGAAATAAAATAAAATAAAATCAACTGGGTTGAATATATAGACAACTGCTTAGGCTATCTAGGTTGACAAGGATCCACTTCAGCACTGCTTTTAGCAATTCATTCGAATATGCATAGTTCTGATCAGAATGCTAAATCCGTATCACATCCACTAAAAGTTATGCTGAAAAACAGGTTGTTGACTTGAGTAGTAGAGAAAAAATTAATTAAAATTGCCTAGCAAATAAAATCTGCAGCCAGTTGCATAATCTCTTGTATAAGAGCAATGGAAATTTACAGTCTCTCTTATATAATCTTCTGCTATATATTGCGACTCAATGGATCTTCATTCAAAGATTCGCATCTCATCGGGCCATCTACTATCTCGGCTCCAGAGGAGCCAAGGCTTGTGTGTTGATTGGTGATGGGTCTGGTGGCGTTGGAGCCGGTGGTGATAAAGCGATCTTCTTGTCTGTGGGAATTGAGAAGCGATTGGAACCAAAGCGATTGGACCCTCCCAAGCTGTATCCTCCCAAACTGTCTATGGACTTCATATATTCAGATGCGTTGTTTTCTATGATCAAAGCATCCTCTAGCTCCCGAACAATGTCAGCCATGCATGGTCGATAAGCAGAGAAGGGCTCGATGCATACTAGTGCTACCTCTACCACTCTCCACATTGCCTCCGCATGGTACCCACCCTTTATGCTAGGATCCACAATTTCATCAATCCTTGACTCCCTTATATATGGCTTTGCCTGCGGGAAAGTCATTTTCTTTGGTTTACAAGGAAATTCAAGAAGATGCTAGTATACATGACATCGAAAAGACAAACATCGTGGCCATCGACGTTTTAAACATAAGAAAGCTTGACCAAGAATAGGTACCCATTCAACTAAGCTCCACTCATTTCGTGGCCTGTGTATGTTGAGAGGCTCCCGACCACTTACGATTTCAAGCAGAACCACCCCAAAGCTAAAGACATCACTTTTTGCAGAAAGATGTTGTGTTGAGTAGTACCTGAATAAACTCGGGTTCAGAGGTGTGAAATGGAACAAAGAAGCTTTGATTTGATTAAATTTATATTTATTGAAGGAACTTTGAGGAACTGAATTCCGAACCAAGATGTGTACTCACTCTGGATCCAAGTACCCAGCTGTGCCTCTTACTTCCAGTGAAGCACCACTGTCTCCTTCTTGAGGAGCATACTTTGAGAAGCCGAAGTCTGTCACCTTAGCATTCATGCTTTGATCCAGAAGGATGTTGCTTGACTTGACATCTCTATGTATAATGCAACGGCCAGAAAATGTGTGGAGATATGTCAAACCTGAACAACAATAAAATCCTTCAGACATTTTGGCAACCTTTCCCCAATATGTAAAGCAATATCATGTTTTTCTATCCATCTTCTGCTTTCCGCATGATAAGTTAAGAGGTAACGAAGTAAAAAATGCTGAATACCCCAACATCACTTGCCTCGAGCAGCACCAAGAGCAATAGAAAGTCTGGTTGGCCAGTCAAGAGTTTTTCTCTTTGCTGCTTCTCCTGTCAAGGAACCAGCTGTTGAGAAGATATCAATGTCATAACAGATTTACTTAGTAGGGTTTTTTTTAACTAGAAAGTACCATAGAGGCGATCTTGTAGAGAGCCATTGGACATAAATGGATAAACGAGAATTTGTTGATCATTTTCACAACAATAACCAAGAAGAGGCACCAGGTTCTCATGCCGAAGAGCTGATAGAAGGGTTAACTGTAACATTGACAATGAATGTCACTTGTCAAATATACTTCACTGAATTATCCCAACAATAGCCAAAAAGAAGATAATTCGTTGATCTATAAATAAATCGAAAAACGTGAGTACGATCCATGTCTACCTCATTATCGAATTCCCGAGTCCCCTGAGTTGAAGTAGATGACCGGACCTTAACTGCCACTTCTTGACCATCTGGTAGAGTGCCACGGTATACGGATCCAAACCCACCTTCACCTATTAAGGTTTTGTACTTGTGGGTCACATTCTCTATGTAATCTAGTGGGAAGGATTGAATGTTTATCGACTTTGACACAGTGCTAGCTACGGAGAAAACAGCATCTGCATTTTGTATGAGAGAGATATTTGTTGAGATGTTCATAGAGATTTCTCAATCAAATAATGTACAGAGAGAATAAATATTCAATTGAATTTACTCGAAAGCTGCATTGTTTTGTCGTAGATTCGAATGAATGATGATAAATGCATATTATGCTTTAGTATAAGCAAACAAATTGATGAAATGTATGCATGTCTGTATTGGTATGTGTGTGTACATGCTTCGAAATCATTTCTACTAATTTCAGGCTGGAATTTATTATCTTCAGGATTTGTATTGCACAGTAGATAAAGATCATTAAGATATTTGTTTCCATACATCCTTATTTTCCATTGTATTCTGTATATTTTCAGGCCTCAGTTCCAGATAAATGCAAGGAATTTTGGCAACAAAATTGAAGTGCAGCTGCCTCAGTTCCAGACAAAATTGAAGTACAGCTGCCTCAGTTCCAGATAAATGCAAAGAATTTTGGCAACAAAATTGAAGTACAGCTTTCTTAAAGTAAGAAACTGAAATTTTTTACTGTAAAGTTAGCCAAAAGAAGAAAAAAAATCAGTCTGCTTCACAATTTATCTTATGGAGATAGGAGTGTGAAAGGATGAGTTTACTCACTCTTTGTCATTGGGTTTGATTTCCTATCGAAATTTCGTAGTGTCCTTGACTTGTTTCTGCAGAAGCAACTGCAAAACATTCCGACTGCTAAGGTGAACAGAAATGATCCACCTGTAATGGTTCCAATGACAATTCCTTGTGTTTTTTTAGTAGATCCCTGTCTACTACATTTCCCAGCGCTGAAATCGAAACCAATACCGTTAGTCTTTCATTCTTAATGCTAGATTGGCATTTACATTAGGGCTAATATAGTAGATTTCATACTCTGTAATGAGTCTTGAACTGTTGGAAGGAAGTTCTTTGCTGGAGAGAGGATTGCATCCGAAATATCTAGGGATGAAGAACATAAAAGTAGTGAATTTACAATGGCACATTTTTAAAATATGTTCCCGTAAGATGTACATCTTTTTTTATTTAAGTAAAAGACATGCAGCATATCTTGACTTACAATGCTTTCAAATTTGTAAGGGAGGCAAGAGAATCTGGAACAGATCCAGTAAGATCATTGGAGCTCAGATCCCTGGTAAGTAAATGTAAATCAAATAGCGTTTATGTACAAACACCATATGGTAACAAAAGCAAACCATTTGTGCAACTCCAGTAAACTTGTGCAATAAAACTGAAAAAATTGCTTTGTATGCAGGATAAGGTCATCCAAATATGCAAAAGAAAACAAATTTGTGTCGAATATAATCAAACGCCAGTGGAGCTTTACAGCTTTATTGATTCCATCATTAAATATATGTGTAACTTGATGCAACACAATGGCCAAAATCATAAGAACAAGAAAATTACACTGATGTCAACACTGAGGATTTCGGGAACTGTGGGATCTTGCCAGTGAAGCCATTATAGCTAAGGTTCCTGCATTACCAAAAGTGACAGAAATAAGTTGCTATCATTGCCTAGAAGACAATAGCACTAGCAAAATAATAGATAGCAGCACAATCAATCATACAATTCCTTTAGGTAGCTCAGCTCAGTAATGCTGGCTGGAATTGGTCCTTGAAATTGACTTGAAGAAATATTCCTGAAGAAAGAGAAAATAATGTAAGATGTTGATTGTGCAGAATCATTTGATCTCAAATGAACAGGATTGTTTCATAAAAGAGGGGTGAGAGACTTACAGTCCTGTGATTACAGATAAGGACCCACTGATGTTCTGGCATTTCAGACCTTTCCATGAAGGAAAGCATGGATCTCCTGACCAACTCTGCAGCAGTTCATTCTCCTTGTTATTCAGCATCAGTTCATTTCTCACCTTCATGATCACTTCCACTGAAGAGAGAGGTTGGTGATTTAGTTGTCAATAAGCAAGCTGGCGAATGAAGTGATGTATGGTATTTGACATGACATGTAACCATTGAACTTACCATCTTGCTGGTTAGTTCCTTGAATCCATTGCAAGATCTCGTAGGCATTTAAAATAGGTCCGAGTTCAGATGCATTTTCAACCTTGACTAAGGTCAAGTTTAGAGACCTGCTTGCTGTGACACTTAGAGCAGCTTCCCTATAGGCTGACCCATAAGCCCAAGTGTCAAATTTCCCCAGCTTTATTTCATTATTAATGTAAATGTCAAATACCCTTTGGCCAGTTTTTATAGACTGATTGAGCTCAAAAAAGTAGAGGAACACAGTGTAATTGGAATCCTCCGTGTCAAGGTCATTGTGCAGGAACTCTAGTCTGTCTGTGTGGGTTAGTGCTGTTTGGAGAACTTTGGCTGGCACTGTTTTCTTAACATCATGGATGGAAGTGGTGGAATTAGTCGGTTCCGATAGGGAAACCGTTTTGGGGTCAGGCCTTCTCCAGATTCTGTCAAATGAGTCATCTGGGTACCTGAAATTGGTAGGTCAGTATGTGCTTTGGTCAACAACGGACAAATCTTCAATATATTACATGTTACACCAGAAATTCCTTGTGCATAATAAGGTATCAGAAAAGGTTTCCTATAATGTTTACAATTAAGAAAACAAAATTTTGGCTTTCCAACAGAAATGTTTCTCTATATTTACCGTCCTTTCAAGGACAAAGTTTAACAGACTAGCCAGGCAACAACCATTTTGACACCACATGAAGTTTTTGCCTAATGTTTTGGCCATGTCTTTTGGCTCTATCTCTGGCTTTAGCACCTGTAGTTCTTCTCTGAATTCTTTCTTTTGCTTTTCTTGTCTGTGCTTTTACCTACTATTCCAAATAGAAGAACTGCTTTTAATTGTTCTCTCTTTCAATATCCTCATTAACAATTGGTGCTTAATTTAGTGGGCATATGACATATCTTGCTTGCTTTCAAGGACAAGGCCTCCGAGTAATTATTCATCTCTTGGAACTATGAGCTGCGTATCCCTTAATTTCAAAAAAATCAATCTTCCTTTCTTTATTCCGATGCATACACAAGCATAAACATGGAGTAGAAAGCATACCTGATGCTATTTCCGGTGTTTCCTGCGTCAACTCTGCTAACCAATTTCAAAACACCAGAAGCTTTTCCCGGTAAATACTTCAAATCCCCCAAGGGCCTCAGTTCAAGCTTTGAAATGTATGGATATCCATAATGATTCATTAAGCAAAAGTCTACATCGTGATGAGTAGCTTTAAAAACTCTCTCAACCTCCAAATCCTTGGACAATTTCACATTACTCGTTGGTGTGGAACCAATCGAAACATCGAGAGAAGCATCCAAAGAATCATCAAAGAGAAATGTAGCCCTTATCAGATAGTTTTGATTCTTAGTAGTTGAAAAATTGTAACATATTCTCCTCCCTGATTCAATGTAGAAAATTCGAACTCTATCATAGTTTGCATCATTTTCTGCTTGTCTGGTTATGTTTTCGCAACCTGTATTCTCAAGAGGGAACCATCCCTCATCTGATATCCAGCTAATAGTGTTATCATCTGTAAAAGTTGATGATTCCGCACAGCATGCTATGCTGACAAAACCTGCACATGCAAAAAAAGGGACTGAAATTTAATAATTTGTAACTTGGGATTAAACTATATATTCAGATGGCTGCAAGAAATAATATATATTACAAATTTTTGTCAGCAGTTAATGATCATGCCATGCCACTCAGGTTTACACAATCTCTAATTTCTTCCAGTTATTGTTTGTTGCTTCACATCTTCCATAGAAGATCCATTTCCAGGAACCTAGCTTGATAGATCAGAATCCTCTATCTATTGTAATATATATATGATCCGATGATTTCAATATTCTTTTCAACTAGGTTTAACATCATTACAAATATCAGATCTAGAAACGAAGTAGCTGTCAATAAATTCAATTATGCTGTTCATATCTATTGATAACTTGATTAACAGGCTATGATGATATACTGACCTTTTTCTGCACAGGTTAAATGGATAACATGGATGAGGGATACAATAAAAGAGCCAACACTTGCTGTTAACATCCAAACATGCATTCTTCCCATCATCTTCTCATCTTAAACTGAACTCTCCCCATCGAGAACTTATCAAACTCATAATCAAACCACAGAAACCTTTCTCAACTACTTATGCCTTGTATTCTCCAAAACTCGACTGCCCTCGTCTCAAGAGCCAATGTCTTGACTCTTTAACATGTCAGATGTTCAGTTGTGTAAAAATTACAATCCTTGGAGGGCATCCTGGAATGATTATCCTTTACCTTCAGAGACAAAAGGGCATCTAAAAAACACAAGATTTTGAGGAAAAAGAGGTTGATAACACAGGTTTGACTTCCAATATTTGTACAAGTTACAGGAAGGGAGGAAATTAGAGGGAGCTTAAGAAATATTAGAATAAAACCAAATTTGATTACCATATTTTTATGTTAGAATATTACCTGGCAATTGATTAACAAAAACAAACATTGTTTTGGTAGAGGGAGTGTATATTAAATTAAGGAAGATTAAAATAAGAGGGCGGACCAACCCTTCATTTTCCGTCTCTCTTCTTGTCTGTTACTACATATGGATGGATGCAACATCATGGAAATGGGTTTGGTTTGGTTACAAATTACGATGTGTAATGAAAGGCTAATGACAGCCGTTTTAGATGATGCATTTAGACACTCTCCAATGAGTACTGTCCATCTGTGGTCAACCTTTGCACCTCCAACTGGGTTGCTAGCTTGATGCTTCCCTTCTTCCTTCTACTTGATAAGGCATTGTTTTCTGCCATTGTTGTTTTCTATTTTCTATAAATAATTTTTAATATTTTAAAAAACATAAAAAATAGTGTTCTATTTTCTGTTTATAGTATTTTACGTGTAGGATATTATGTTCCTAATATTATCACCATCATGGTATTATTACCATCATACCATGTCCCATATCACTCACCATATTATCCATCATATCATTTTATGATATAAATGTGTTTCGTTGCCCTGTTGTGCTTTTATATATATATATATGAACAATTTTAAAAACTAAAATAAAACTTTGAAAAAAAAAGTGGTTTAATATTTTTAATTTTAGTTTTTTTTAACTCATAAGATATCATCATATTATTAATATTTCTACCCGTACCATAACCATCACTTACATTTAGTAATTTCACTACCACTATTTATTTTAAAAATAATTGTTATTATCATTAACACCCACCAATATTATTATTATTATTTTCATAAATATAGTCGTTTTTATTATATCTTTAATATCCAATACAACTGTAAATTTTAATTTTTTTTGCCCAAATCCAAGTTCAATCCAGCCCAAACCCAACCTAAATTAACATAGATATATAAGAAAAATTTGTAATAGAATTACTTTTCTGTTTTCTAATTCTTATGGTCGTCATAACCCTCTTCTCATGAAACCAAATATTTCAGTTTTTGATCCTGAATTTTGGATTCAAGAAGGGTGGAAATAGCAAGTAAGTCATTTTCTTTCATATTACTTTTGATTATGATTTGTTTATAGAAGAATTCAAAAAAAAAAAACAAATGAGGTTTATAAGGATTTGAAGTTTATGTTATTAAGATTAATTTATGATTATTAAGGGTTTAATGTTAAGTGATTGATTTTGAATATGTTGTTAATAATAAGGATTTGTGAGTTGATTTGTTTAAATTGATTTTTATGAGTTAAGAAATCCATTTCAACCTTGCTGGAAAATTTGGACAAAATAGTTTTGAGGTTGAAGATGTTAAAATTTTATTTTGGTCATTAATGTATAAAAATTACAGTTTAGTTTCTAAACTTTGAAAAATTATAATTTGACCCTTGATATTCCTTTTGAGATTCTGGATAATGTTATTATAAGGTTAAAGATGATGAATTTAAGTTTAATAATTGATTTGGAATATTTTAAGTTTGGTCCCTTAATTTTAGGAATTTACATTTTATTTCCTCAACTTTAGAAAAATTACAATTTGGTTCCTGTGTCATTTTTGACAGAATTGAGAATGGTTTATGGGTGAAATTTTAGTATGTTTTTGTATTTACAGTTTGGTCTAGTTTTGGTAAAATTATATTTTGGTCCCTGTTTTGAATAATTGTTGTTTTAGTTCCTAAACTTAGGAGACTAAACCTGGTTTTCTTTTATGCATTGAAATATTTTATTTGTGTTGTTTTGAGTTGCTTTTGAGTATATTCTATATATTTGTTATAGGTTGTCCTAACGATCCTCAATAGATTTTTCAAGTTTTTCATCTGATATTCATTTTAATCTATATTTTTTGGGATGAGTGAAATAATCATATATATATATATATATATATGAGTGAAATAATCTTTAATATGCATATATTATAAATAAATATGTATATTGATTATACGATGAGTACAACTAGTTAATCTCTTGAATACTTATATATGTTGCTTTATTTTTTTAGGACTCACTTATTCTTGAATTGGCAACCGTTTTTTGTCAAACTAAATTATATTCAATATGATATATATTTCTTTGATGATTCTGCGAATATCTATTATGTCTTGATATAAAACTTCTCAGTAACTCTATGCTAATAGAGAGTAGTTAGCCTATATACATATAGCATTCTGTATACCTAACTAGTGAGAAAGGCATCAGCCTATGGCGACTGATCATCCCATAATGATCACCTTCGGGTATCATATGATCTCTAACATGTATTCCACTATGTTATATATATATATATAAAGATAAATCATTTGTAAATTATTAATATCTAAAATGCATATTAAATATTATTCTCTCATTGAGTTGGTTGAACTCACCCCTCATTCTTGATATTATTTTATGTTCTTAGTTTCTGTTAGCATGTGAACTTGTTGAGGGTTCCTGTTTCTTCAATTTGTGGTCGGTATGCCTTACTTGTTTTGTGAGGTTTTCCTTTTAGTTCTGATTCGATATTTTATGCGCTCTATCATTACCCTATTTTAATTAAGTTTGGATTTTTAACAATGTATTGAGTATTATGAATTATTTTTTTTTGTTTTTGTTTTAATTACTGATAAGAAATTTTGAATAATATAATATTTTTAAAGATTATAAAATGCTGTGTATTTTTAAATAACTTGTTTTTTTGAGATGTTTATTTTGAGACTTAGTATAGGTGGAGTATCCTTTCAACACCAATCTTGCATTGTCAGTCATGAACCTAGGATTAGAGTTGTGACAACAACCATCTTTATTTATTAATAAAATTACAATTATAAAAATAAAATGAAATTACGATATTTCTTATCATCTTAAATTAAATTTGTATAAGTTTTTTTATTTCATATGCCTTCACTAAAAATAATAATAAAAGAAACAGTTTTTGGTTTTTTAAAAACAAATAAACGAACAAATTAAAGTTGTTATTAACTAATGAGTTACATTCGTATATATTAAGACATATAAATAGCAAGAAATTTGCTAAGGTCACCGAATGTATCAAATTGAAAAATAAAAAACATTAGTAAAGTGTTTAATCATAACATTAACTCACATAATCATTGAAAATTTTATTTATTATGCTAATTAAAGAACGGTGAAAGACTTGAGTCTCCTGAAAGTGTATCATTCGTGCCCTGGCTTGACTACAACATTAATATTATACTAAAAATATAAATAATATTTCTTCTGCAAATTTTTCATTCTAGCACCCACAGTTTTGAAGGAGATTCAATAGAGAATTCTGAGAAGCCCGTTGAAAATATCGTTAGAGATCTTAACTAGCCTTTTCCGTTGGAGGGTATGTATTTTAAGACGTGGAAAGGAAATGTGTGGTTTTACCTTAACTTTTTCAAGGTTGCCTATCTTAGAAAAGAATCTCAAAAGGATATGAAAAGCCTTGTAGAATATGATACTGAAGAAGCTGCTGCTAATAAATGAGTTACAAGTTGATTTTTCTGATTCCAAATGGTAGAAGGCAAATCCAATATCAGTGACTAAGCCTAGAAGAGAAGTGGAGAACCGTCTTGTTTTGGTACGAGTAGTCAAGAATATCACTGTATTTTCTCCTCATTTGCATGTGAAACGATCCCCTGATGATCCTGGTTAAATGCTTCCTCGAAGTTTGAAAGGCTTGTCTGTAATTGTCTCTAAAAGATATGTTGACAGCAAGTTAGTTTCAGGTTCAAAATAATTTTTGGTGTCTCACCAGTAACAGCCTTTTGAAAACCTGATCATACTATGAAAATGAAGTTAAATACTTTCTATTTGCCTGAAAGATAAAGCATGCTAACTTATGGCTGACCATAAATTTATTTCAGAGCAAAAAGAAGAGGTAAAGAGATATTAATTACTGTTTCTCCACAGGTAACAATGCTTTTGTCAACACTGAATAGTGCTGAAGGTAAAGTATGAATATGATCTCAGATATAACAACAAACAGAAGGATGTGTAGGATTACATGAAGAAAGAAATGTTTGCAAATCTAATGATGGAACTCCCAGTTCCTCTGTGTGATTTTCTAGGACCTCTGGTTCTTGGAAAAGAACCGAAGAACAATGTAGAAAAATATCCTGTATAGAACAGCCCAGCCCAACATCACAAGAACATTCTCCCACTTCTTCGATTCATCGGTACTAATACCGAGTGATTTTAAGATGGTGGTGCCGTTGACAATTTGTCCAGCAGGATTTATTCCAAAAGGATCCGATGTCTGGTACTGGTTCATCAGAAGCCCTTCATATGAGTATGTCATGGTGGAGATCTTGTTCATCCACCTCCAATATATGGGGATATCATGGCTATTCAAGAAGTATCCACAAAACAAGAAAAACAGTGCAGTGAAAGCAATGACTGCTGCATAACCCAGAATGTAATTTGGCACCACTGAGCTCACAAACACCACAAATGAGTTGGTTGAAAGAAGGGACATATAGAGGACCAGCAAGAAATAAAAGAATGGTCCTCGTAGCCCCAAGGCTTTCCAAACAATACAAGCATAGACGCCAGATTGTAATGCAAGGAAGGGAAGGTACGTAATAAGACCAGCAATTGTGTAGGAAGAGGCTCTATAAGAATTATGGGAAGTTTCGCGGACGAAAATGAAGCGTTCTTGGATGAAGGCAGGAACGGCATCATTGGATGAGAAGAAGAAAAGGCAAACTGTGAAGATGAAGAAACTGAGACGATTAGTGATTCCTTGCAAATCTTGTTTAGGGTGCATAAACATCGTGGCCATCATGAACCCCATGACGGTCAGGACCATGAGTCTTGAGAGGAAAAGCTCTGGGGTACGTCTAATGTTCTTGAAGTTGCGACGCATGAGAATCCAGGTCTCTGAGAAAAAGGAATTTGCAAATTTTGGACCTAGGAAATGTGTGTTTTGAGGAACATTTGGGGTCAGGTAGTCGTTTTCGTTCACCGTGTAGTCACTGCTGTGCGGTGTTGGTGTCCCAGGGAGGATCTCGCTTGAGAATGTATAGTAGCCTGGGGATGAGCTGCACGCACAAATCATTCATACAAAGCATAGGAAGTAGAAGAGGTTTTCTAGCCTAGAAATAACAACTTGGATGGTGAAGTGAGAAACTTTATTATTTACCTCATTGGATTTTGAATTGTCTTATCGTTCCTTTGGCGTGAAGGCGTAAATCTAAGTGTCTGCACCACTCCACTATGACTAGCACTCCATGACCTCGATGTGTTATTGAAAGGACTTCTCACACTGTGATCAAATTCATTAGGTTCGTGTGTGCTTGTTTGTAAATGAAGGCGCTTACCATCATTCGGCCTATCACCTGGCCTACCACCCTTCTGATGGTGGCTACTGTGACGTAGGGGCGGTGTTGGCGGGATGGTTGATATAGACACGTCCTCATTGGACAATAGAGGTGGTTTCATTCCAGTACGTGCATATTCAGCCAGTGCCTCCACACCAAGCTCGGATTGATCATACTCCTGTATCGCATCAATAAGGTACTCTATTGAGTTTTCACCTTTAGGGACCTTCCGCCCCATGCGACTGAGATGAAGGGTGACATCTTTAGGTGATCCTTGATACATCAGTTGCCCACGAGCTAGAATAATGAGATGATCAAGCAGCAATTGGATTCTAGATGAGGGTTGATGAATTGTAAGGATCACAGTACTTCCTGACCTTGCAATGTGGTGCACCTTTTCTATGACACTATGAGCACTGGTCGAGTCTAGACCTGAAGTGGGCTCGTCAAGGAAAAGTAGTGATGGTCCATGGATAATGTCCACGCCGATTGATACTCTGCGACGCTCACCACCGGACACTCCCCGTGTGCCTTCATCACCGATATAGGTGTTCCGAGATGACTAGAAGGAGAAACATCAATGAAGGCAATATATAGTTTAGCAATCCTTGTATGTTTATGATTCTAGCAGCTTCAAATCCTCAGTCCACCAACAAGTGATGTGATTTTTTTTTCTTATTGTTATTGGAACCATACAATTAAGGAAGCAGTGATTTAAAACAACTTCAAGGAAATCTGGTCTCAAATCTATATGCTACAACTTTCACTGTTAAGATAATTGTTTTAAAAGACAGAAACATTTCGTAACAGTTTTGGAAGGGAGATATATTCATTTTTCTTTATTTTTTTCGTCTTTTTTGTACCAAGAGAATCTATTTGCAGCTTCAAGAGTTCTTTACTTTAAACTCACTGTCATATCTATCAAGTATACTTTCAAATACCACTCTTCTGTAAACCATTCAAACACCTTACTATCATCATAAAACCATGCAAAGGTTTAAGTATCGATCACGTACGTACCGATAAACCAAGCTGCTCGATGAGCTTCTCTACACGCTGCTTCTTGTCAGCTCTTGAGATTTGTCCAAGCCGAAAATCAGCAGCAAACATAAAAGTCTCGTAGACTGTAAGTGTAGGAAACAACCTGTCGTCCTGCATGATATAGGCAGAAGTCCTCTTAATCAAGCTCGGGCTCATTTCCATGCCATCCAGTGAGACTCTACCCTTAAGGCTCCCGCTTGAGATACGGCCAGCAAGTCCATCTAACAAGGTGGATTTTCCAGCACCACTAGGCCCCATGACTGCAGTAATACACCCTTTTGGTGCATAACCAGTAATCCTATTCAACAAGTCCACTTTCTGCTTTATCCATTTCCCTTCAAGCTTCTGACTTTTAGTCACAGTGTAGGTGAGGCTGGAGAACTCTAGCCCTCCCGTGAAACTTATTGGCTTAACTATATCAATAACAGCTTGACGATTACCAATATTTTTGTGTGCCATAGCCTGAGCTAAGTTTTTGTGTACAAACTTGGCTTCAGGCAGAGTTGAAAACAACAAAGAGATTGATGACAAGACTTTATAGAGGTAGAAGACAGATTGAGGAGCCGGAACCAAAGCTTGTATGAGGCTGTATTCATTGAGAAAAACGTTTTGATTTGTCTTAATCGAAAAAAGAAAGAAAATGATTTCTTGTTTTCTTCATTTCTTAGCTTCAAGTTTAGCTTGTGGAATCTGGCTAGCATCATCTCTGTGTTGCCTTCGATTCAACTTAAATACCCCATTTCTTTGGATGAGTTTGTTTCTTGGAACCTTGTGCCTAGCCAATTAGTGATTAAAAAGTTTATTTTTTTTAGTTTTTAGATTTAATTTTTTTAAGAAATCATTTAAAATATATGAGGTTGATATAATGGCTCGTTTTTAAAATTATTTGATGAGAGATTTAATTAGTCTTAATTAATGTATAAGTTGATCCAAAAATGCTATTATCTTCCAAAACTACTAAGACATGTGAAATTCAACAACATTTAATAATAAGACACATGAAACTCAACAAAATTTCATCTCACTTGTTGAAATCAAATTAAACTACCAATGGCACCATTAAATTTAATCAAGTATAATTATTATATACAAAATATGAATTTTAATTTTCTTTCTTACAAAAACAATGAATTATCTAAATAAAAAGATTTTATTGATTAATTTTTTTATAAAAAAAATTAAGTGAATTTGACTTTATATTTTTCCAGTCATTGATTAAATTTTTTGTTCTTTTTTTAAGTAATTTCCTTTGAAAATATAATTTTTATTATATGTTTTAAAATTAATCACATCAGAAACTTGCTTAGAAAATTAACAGATAAACTATTTATACTTCTTTGAAGAAAAAGAAAAAAACAGAATTGAAGGACCCAGGGATCAATTTATAAGAAAAGAAACTTTCTGGGAAGTTATTTATAAGATCATATAAACTTGAGGCTTTGAAAATGAAATTAATCCTAGTACAAGGACATGTACAAAATACAAACAGGGGGCCGATCTTTAGCGAGAATTTACGCTTGACAGAATTTTAGCTTCCTGCCACCATGGAAGGTGCAGTAGCTTCTTCCTCATCTTCTCTACCCCAATTCGAACCAAACATTGAAGCCATAAAACGAAGGCTACTGAAAAGAGGGGTGTACCCAACTCCCAAAATAGTCCATAATCTCCGCAAGAAAGAAATCCAAAAGCACAACCGCAAACTCAACAAAGATGTTGAGTTCCAAAGACAAGCCCTTTTTGTTTTAGAAGAAGAATCCCATTTCCAAGCTTTAAAACATGAATACAAAGAGTTTAATAAGGCAATAAGTGAGGAAAGAAGGTGTGAGAGTGGAGGGGGTTTGTTAGTGGGGAAGCCATGGGAGAGAATAGAGAGAGTGAAGTTGAAAGAGATTGGTAGTGGAAGTAGGGAGTTTAATGGAGGTAAGTTAAAGAGAGAGAATTTGAGACAGTTGAAGGAGGTTTTTGAGGGTAATTTGAAGTGGGTTTTTGATGATGATATTGATGTGGAAGACAGCGATTGGTTGAGAAGTGGTGGTGAAGAGAAATGGGACCCTGCGAAGCGGTGGCGTGGAGAAGGGGAGGCAATTCGGTTTCTTGTTGATAGGTTTGTGATTGACATTTTTTTTCTTCTTTTATGGATGATATGTGATTCTTTTTTCTTCTTTTCTTTTTGTAATTTTGTAGGTTAAGTTGCAAGGAGGTAAGTGTAAAGGATTGGAAGTTAGCCAAGATAATGAAGCAGTCAGGGTTGAGGTTTAGTGAAGGTCAGTTGCTGAAGATTGTGGAGGAACTTGGGAACAAAGGTAAATGGTCACAGGCAATGGCTGTTGTGGAATGGGTGTATAATGACAAGGAACGTAGAGATTGTAAGAGCAGGTAATGGTTTTGGTGTTTTGGTTTTTGTTTCAAGAATTAGGATTGTGTTGTTAACTTTGTGGTTGACCAGATATCTTATCCACGCGTTAACATTTCTTCCTTGTGAACTTTTGTGGAAAATTCGTCTATTGAGACATATATGGTTCTCGGGTTAAGAATAGATGGAGGAATTTTGAACTATAGGCATACTGGATTTTCCAAACTTGGGTCTCTGCTATTTGTTCATGATTCTAGAATTGACTTTGTTGCAGCTAGGGCATTTCATAAGTAGGAGAGAAGTGTAGTATAAAGGTAACCTTTACCTTTGGTGTGCGGGCTGGTGGCAGTGGACCTTATCTATAACGAGTTCTTGGGACAACAGACATGTGAATTGTGATCTAAAAATTAGATTTTAACGTAACCTGAAATATGGTTTTAGTATTTTTGTTTACTCAAGTGGGTTAACTGTGGCCTTTCTGTTACAATTCCTTAAAGTATACACTAGATTTGACAAGATGCAACTCGATATGCTCTTTCTGTTTGTAGTCATGCTTACTACGCTAGTGAGTTTTTTTAAAACTGGTCTTTGCATTGCTTGAAACACTTTAAAATTGTAATGTTTTTTTATCTTGCCAGCTACTCTAAAAACTATATGTTTTATCATATAAACAAATCAATGCTTTTTGTAGGTTTGTTTACACAAAACTCTTGTCAGTTCTTGGGAAGGAAAGGAGGCCCCAGGAAGCACTTAGCATTTTTAATCTGATGCGCGTAATGGTCCATGGATTTGTTACTTCATACATTAATTTTCTTCATCATCATACACACTCACCCATTATATTGGTTCTTACTCTTCATACATTCAGGAAGATCGCAGAATATATCCTGATATGGCTGCATATCACAGTATTGCTGTTACACTCGGCCAAACTGGTCTTCTGAAAGAGTTGGTGAAAGTTATTGAATGCATGAGGCAGAGACCTTCTAAACGAGTCAATAATATGCTTAACAAGAACTGGGACCCAGTCCTTGAACCAGATCTGGTTATATATAATGCTGTAAGAGAGCATCCCTATGCCTCTCCTTTCACATTTTTTAGATTCTTTAATCTGTTAAAGACTTGTTACTTGGCTTCTTCCAACTCATTTTGCAGATACTGAATGCCTGTGTTCCATCCCAGCAGTGGAAAGGTGTATCGTGGGTTTTTCAACAGTTGAGAAGATGTGGTCTTAAACCCAATGGAGCAACGTATGGATTAGCAATGGAGGTAATTGCTGGACTGTGATATCCATAGACATGCAACATAATAAGAATGGTTGGGTCATTATTGTGCTTCCTAGCCAAGTGACTAAGCATGCCTATAATTTTCTGATTGTTATGTGAAGAGTAGAATGGTGAAGAAAAGGGCTTTAATGGCTTTGATTCTTATAATGATTCACATTCAGCAATATAATGTTGATCCTATGACTTCTATACTTTAGTCGTCAGTTGGGTGTGGTCAAAACAAGTTTGCCATTCCAAAATAAAGTTAACATTAGCAATTTAGGCTTGATCAAGTATCTTTGAGTTTTCTTTTCGTCTTATTTCATGTAACATGGGAGCAATTATAATTTTCGTGTTTCAGTATAATATTTGAGTAATGGGCAGATAAATGCTGTTTTACCAGGAGAGAAATCCAGTTTATGTGATGCTTTATCAATCCATACACTTCTGTTAATTAGTTATAGAGTTATATTCCAATCTATTTGTGGCTGTTATTCGTCCATAGGGTAATTTAGATTGATGTTTTGACTGGTAATTGAAATTTTGTATGCAAGATGTTGTGTTCCTTGAATTATATTTATATGCAAGTCTTACAGGAGATGCTTCTTGTAAGGTAATGCTGCATTCTGGAAAGTACGAATCTGTCCATGAGTACTTCAGGAAAATGAAGAAAAGTGGGGAATCTCTTAAAGCCCTTACATACAAAGGTATTTAGTCTGCATAAAAATCTATATAGTTTCTCCCTAATTTGGGACATGGCTCGGGCATTTATGTATTGTGACTTTCCAGTTCTTGTGAGAGCGTTTTGGGAGGAAGGTAGAGTCAATGAAGCTGTGGAAGCAGTGAGGGACATGGAACAAAGAGGAGTAGTTGGAGCAGCCAGCGTATATTATGAGCTAGCTTGCTGCCTTTGCTACTATGGAAGGTGGCAAGATGCTATGCTAGAGGTCAGAATCTTCACTCTAGCAATTGATTAATTGCTCTGGACTTGTAGGTTGCTTGGTTATGGCATTGTTGAACTATCTGCTCTTTGGCTTCTTATATGTGGAGGCTTCTATGGCTGCATTTTATTTAGTATCTATAGGTCACAGAACATATCTTAATAAACATGCCTGCAGGTTGAGAAAATGAAAAGACTCCGTTATAAGAAGCCTTTGGAGGTATCTCTCACTGGAATGATAGCGTCTTCTATGGATGGTGGGCATATTGATAATTGCATATCTATCTTTGAACACATGAAAGCCCATTGTGTCCCAAACATTGGGACCATTAACACTATGCTGAAAGTTTATAGCCGAAGTGATTTGTTCTCTGAAGCTAAGGAGTTGTTTGAGGACATTAAGGGAGTTGATCATAGTGGCACTACCATTATACCAGATGGGTACACATACAGTTCAATGCTTGAGGTATCTGCTCGTGCACTCCAATGGGAATACTTTGAGTATGTTTACAAGGAGATGTCTTTCTCTGGGTATCAGTTAAATCAAATTAAACATGCGCCATTGCTTGTGGAAGCATCTAGATCTGGAAAGGTGGACTTGTCCTTTATAGTCGTTTTCTGTATTTAAATTTTTGAAGTTTTTGGCCATGCCAGTTCATTTTAACTTACAGATGAACTCAATGAGTAGATTATTAAATCTCTTGACTTCATGTTCTCTTAACGCAGAGTCATCTTCTGGAGCATGCATTTGATGAAATTTTGGAAGCTGGAGAAATCCCTCATCCACTGCTCTTCACTGAAATGGTATTTCAAGCCACAGCTCAAGAGAATTATGAGAGGGCTGTCACTCTTGTTAACACCATGGCTCATGCCTCATTTCAAATTACTGAAAGGCAGTGGACAGATCTTTTCGAGAAAAATGGAGAAAAAATCAGTCAGGATAGTTTAGAGAAGCTGTTGGATGCAGTTGGTCATTGTCGTATGGCATCGGAGGTCACAGTCTCTAATTTGTCAAGATCATTGCGGTCTCTATGCAGGCTTGGCTCATCAGGAGATTTACCCTGCACCAATTCTTGCATTGAAGACACTGATGATACTCACATCAATACTAACAGTGGGGAAATGGCAGGCAATAGGAACGCATATATGCTAAAAACTTCTTCAAGTATGGTAGATGGAAATCTCGAGCTGGATGAGGATACTTTTGTTAATAAAACTAGCATCAATCTGGATATGCCCCTTGTTAATAACAGTAGTACCAACAGAGAGGATGATGATCCGGAAGCAGCCTCTAGCACTGGAAACTCTGTTAATGGCCTGGATGTAGCCACAAACCTATTAGTGAAGAGGGATGTTTTTGCTGATGATGTGGCATCTGGTGCTTCTACTGATTGTCTAGACAAGAAGCTCTTGGATATTTTATTAGAAGAGCCTGCAAAAGATGCTGAAGAGGTAGAGCTTGAAATAGGAACAACGGAAGCTAATGATCTGTATAGATCTGAATTGCCCTCAGCTCATGCCATACTAGATGTTTGGAAGGAAAGCAGGAAAAAAAGATAGTGTATCCTTCCCCTTTCCTGGGCAGGGGCAACTGCCAATTTTGGTCTACATGATACAAAATTACAACAAGAATAGACGATGCTTGAGCAGCTTGCTTCACTAAGAAAGCTGGCTTTGGCTCGCTCTTTTCTTTTCTTTTGCTAAATGGCAATCCCTAGCTCCTTGCACTTCTTTGCTTGCCATACTGTTGAATCCTGGTGGCAGAGAAAGGGTTTCACGGAAGTTAGGGCTTTGATGATTAGGGTTTAAAAAAATGCAATTTTTATTATCCAGGGGAGGGGGGGGGGGAATAAAGAAAGGTGACTTCACAAATGATCATTTTGCTGTTTAATCATTTAAGGGTTTAAAACGTATTGGCAAGACTAAATAAAGAAATTCAAGAAAAAGAATGAATAAAAGTAATTAAGAATTTCAATTTCCCTGAAGAATTAACAGAGAAACATTCCTGCCCGATTGCAGAACAGATCATTGCAGGCATGATCCTCATTCTGAAAACAAATGGCCACCTATAAAGAGCAACAAGTTTTTTTTCAGCAGTTATACCAGGGAACATTAAAAATTAAAAAACAACATCCATTCACTCTTCATTGGATTGATTAACGATCGAAATGACATTTAGATGTCTCATCTTGTTTAGCAATCCAGCTTCCTCATCCTGATTTTTTCACCAGTGTCTACTCTTTTACCACATTGTAAAGTTTGATTTCAAAAACCTATACTCTGCCCACGAAATGATCGCTCTAAAGGGGCAGCATGATTTCATGGAATAATTTTGCAGCTCCCGATTTACAAGTTAACCACATTTACAGTTGTATGGACAAAATGACGGCTGATACAGCGCGTCAACATGATGTCAAGTCCAATGCATGCTTCGTTCCCATCAACTCAGAAGTCCATCTGTAAAACATGTCATTTGCATAAGTTTTATAGAGATATCAAAAAGATTAGAGCAAGACTAAAATTATTAAGCTCTTTCCATCTCCCCCACCAGAAAACAAAGAAAAAAAAGGCAAGGAAGGAAAACAAATGAAGAAAGAAAGATTAAATAGCAAAAAAGCATATCATTCTTCTTAAAGCTAAGCTTTGAATGATTTTACTCTATAAGCATGAAAAAAAGAAAAAAGTTGGGTTCAACCACTAGAAGTTATACGTGAAATAAATTTGTCCACTGCACAGAGCGCAGTGCAACTCATCTAGTGGACGAGATTTTATCATGGTATAACAGCAGAGAGATGAGTTTACCAGGTATGACGTGCCCGGAGCTTAAATGCCTTCATCGCAGCTTTGGCAAAAACTTGTGCTGCTTCTGCCTCTGCCTCTGCTTTCTCAGCCTCCCTTGCAGCTGCTTCAGCATCTGCAATTGCAGATTCTGCCTCTGCGACTGCCTTTGCAGCAGATGCAGCAGCCTCCAAGGCAGTCATCCCCTGAATCTTTGATGGGTCTCTACCAACGTGGGCTTTAGTAAGGATTTTGTTCTTACTCTTCTCTAATTTTAAGGCATCCTTCCGTTTTCCTTCTGGGAGGGCATGGTTTTTTCTTCCTTCAGAAAATGTTGAACTAGGTGCAATCCTGTACTTGTGCTGAACCTGTAAATACATACATAAAAGGATGATTTTGATATAAGATGTTCCTTTAAATATTCACCAGCATTATAAGCTCAAAGCCTCAAACACGTATCTTCCCATCATAAATTCTTTTCACACTACTGTTCATGCTATTTTTCCTGTAAACATGACATTATTAATTTTCACTGTCCTGCATCACAGAATTCTAAAATGCCTTGAAACAAAAAACACAAGGAATTGATTTGACTCTGCAGACAGAGGACATTAATTCAAATCACTTCTAGATCTAATTAGTTTCCATGCATGCTCATGTACTACCGCAGAGGAATTATTACCATAATCAAATTTCCATTGGCAGTCAAATGCTTCAGTTTTCCTCCCAATATCTTTCTTAGATTCATGGGTGCCCAGTATTTCTCCTACAAATTAAAAGACATTACATCAAAATCAATTTGATCACCAATGAGTAATTTGTGTGCGCGCGCGCGTGCTTGTGTAGGGTGTACAACTATTGGACATACTTAGACTGACATAGTTATTGATAGTTGGATTCATATAAAAAATATGTGAAAAAAAATAACCCAGAAATCTGGAGAGACAAACATTAACAATGTCCAGCTACGTACCTGTATGTACAAAGCAATTGAAGCCCTGTCAGAACCCGTTGGCTCCTTCAAAGTCGTAATAGCCTCTAATATTAGATTATCCAACCTACAGCCACAAAAGTAGGTCACAACGAAGTTAGTTAATAATTGCACACAAAAAAAAAGGAAAGGCTGGTTACCGATACAGAGATTTTGTGGCCTTGAGAAACTAAATCTTTATAAGCAACTGCATGCAAATACAGCCTCGTGTTCTGAATTCCCAAAGCATTCATAGATCATAACTATAAGGTTTTGAGTTGTAATATACTGCCATTAATCATCATTTTCCATTTGCAATGTTATCAAAACATACCATTTCACCATTTACACTCTATGATTAGATTTATTTGCACATATGTTTTTCCTTTCTCATAACAGAAATTGAAACACTTCGAAAATTCAGAGTGCGGAATCTGTTGAACACAATCAACTTAATGGCACAGGGACAAGTTTTTAGCAACCCAGGGAGGAATTAAATTGGTTGGAGGGAGAAAACAAATGGAAATGAAAAGGTGACACACAACAAGCAGGAGATAATTTTTTGCCAAGCCAAACAGGTTCATATACCAAAGCAGAATGTCTAAAGATCTTCAGAAAGTAACATACGCAACAGATCAGTGAGCATAAGAAACTCAAATAAAGCCATGATGTACCATGTTCAAAGAGACTCATAGAGAAGGTTGCTATTCCTCAGGGTCAGCACACACATTACAGTGCCATGGTGAGAAAAAGAGAAGAATTGAACTTGAAGATCTCAAAACAATAAACATCAATACAGCAGGGAAACATATTCTCATTCAAAACTATTTTGACTTCTAATATGACATTAACCCCCATCTAAGAACGTATTTTGGTTGAATATTGGGCCCCATAATGGTAGTTTTTTTACTAATAAAAAACGGGTTGTGGATTTTCAGCCACCTAAACCAACACTTCTTGCCTTCACAGGCTGAGAGCTGGCTAATTAACTAACCAGTCTTTCTATTAGAGCCCCAAGACAATACAATCCAGCTTGTATGCGTGATAACTGGAATTTTTTTTTCCTATTTAAGATCTGCCATCATGATGTTGTCAGACTTGTGGGAAGGATACACAACTTAAAATTATAATATGGAAACTGTTTTTTCAAATTTCTTTTTGAGAACAAAAATAATGGTGTCAGATAGTTCAATTATATCAAATTTCTTCATATCATCATAACATCACGAAGTCAGGAACTCATCATCTAGGTTCATGAACATTGATGTACTTGAATATTATGAATTTTGCTGTTTTTGTATAACAATATTAACCAGACAGCTAATCCTTAACATCTTGATAGCAGAAAAGCAGGTTGTTAATTTGTCATTTTTCCATGTTCCAACTTCATTTGCATACTATTATCAAAAGATACATCCAAGCTCAGTAAAACATGAAGTGCAGATATCATATCAGAAGTATATAACCTTGCAAGCAGGTCTTTTGGACCACCATTCCCTGGTGTCCCACTAGCAAATGCGAGAGGCTTAGCATCAACAACTTCTTCATTGGTCTGAACAACAGTGCTGAGAGCCTTTGCATTCTCCTCGCGCTTAGGAGTCAGTGGTCTCCTTTTAAGTGCGATCTTCGCCTTTTTCCTTGAACCCCATATTGCAGTCACATTTATATTTCTCCATTTATCCTGCCCAGAGAGAGTTGAACGCCATTCATCATCAAAGAACAAGAGGGCGTGAGGTTTTTATATAGAAAACAAGGGAGGGTGCATAGAAACATCCATACCTTGAGATCAACATTGGAACGCAAACGCAAGACGGCACTAAATTCAGGATCCACAAGGATTGTACGCCATTTTCCAGTGCCATGCTTAAGCACTCCAGCTTTAAGGGCTGCCTCTTCTTCGGCAGTCCACTTCTGCTTAGGAGCACCCATCCCATCAACAGATGATATAGTAGTAATAATAATTCTCACCCACCCCTTTTCCTTTCAAGCATAAATAAACTCAATGAGACCGAGAATCTGATCGTTACTTTGCTTTCATATTATTTTTTAATGATATTTAAGAATAAATAAATATGTTGTTTTACCTGATGATGAAAGGAAGCAAGGAAGAGCAGGAGGGGCAGGGAATGTACGAGTGAAAGTGAGAAATTCAGGAGGGTACCATTTCGATCTTTTCAACTCTTTTATCTTTTTTATGGATTCTGCTTTCACTCCCTGAAGAAGAAGCTGAAGGAGAGAGTGGAATATATATATATATATATAAATCTAGAGTTTATTTGTGTCCAAATAAACAGGGTAAGAAACACCAGTCGTCCATAGTATTTGGATATTTGGTCAAATCTGTCCCTTTTCTCTGAAACAAACCATCCGAGTATGATAGATTTTAACCTTTCATTGATCAATCACATATGATTTCTTTTACTAATTTGTAAATTAAGTAAAAATTGATGATGAGATTTGCATACCCCCTTTTAGAGTTTTTAGAAGCTCATTAACCTATTTTTCTTCATCTTTTTAGGTTTAAATCTTGGGATATTACTAAGAAAATTTATTAAATTTCTTATAAAATATAAGAAAATAGAGGAAAATCAATACCCTATTTTTTTAAGAAAGGTTTGTAAAAGCCAACTAAAAATGCATCAATATTAGTTAATTTGGTAAGACGCAAGGAATTTATTTTTTGTTTTATGCTAAAATATCCTTAAATTTAGAGAATTAGGTAAACTTTTTTTAATATATTTTATGTCTAATCTTCAATTTATTTTTATAATTCTAGTTACTTTTAATTTTTCCCTAAACGTGGAATAAATTTCCAATATATTATTTTCCAAGTATTTATATTTAAGTTGATGAAAATACCCTTTAGAAAACACAAATATGACCTAATTAAATATAAATACAAAATATATAAATTTTTTAATAAATATTGCTTAAGTTCAAGTTTTTGGTATTTTCATTCCTTTAAATGGAATCTATCAAAATTATAGATTGAATAATTATTTAAAATATAAAGATAAATTGATAACAATTAAACATATAAAAACATGCTAGAGCTAATTATCCTGAAATAAAAATTACACAAGGCTTAAGAGGATAGGAGCCGTTTTGTCAATCAACTTGAACTACAAGGACTAGTTTGCAATCTTAGAAAAACAAAAGTCCATAGTTCCACTCGTTTAACAACGTTTTCACCATCGAACCTGGAAAAGGCAGCACAACTCTCTGATTTGATTGAAGATGTCGAATTCTCTGCCAAAAATCTGGAAAAATGGCTGCGCCCTTCGAGCAAGCAGCATAGGCCCATTATGGAGGAGGCCGTTCTCCGCTTCTTCCGATGCATTGGTAGAGTACAAAGCTGGGGAGATCGGCATGGTCTCCGGCATCCCCCAAGACCACCTTCGCAGGAGAGTACGGCCCTCTTTCTCTTACAAGTCTGTAAATTATTTTTCCTGTTGGATTTTATGCCTTCTGGGTTCGGTGTGGCTGAATTTGTTTGATGCTTTAGGGTTTTCTACGTTTTTCGTTTTTACAATATATTAAGAAACCTGGGAATGACTCTCTGGGGCGATTGTAATTTCAAGAAACATATCTGCTGCAATCCATGGATTTATCAGTAATGGGGGGGTTGCTAACTGGATGTATCTTTGTAACGAGGAATTGCTCGGTATACCGGGAGTTGTACTCCTTTCTCTCAAATAAAGGTGAATAATTTTCATGGTGGATTGGATGTTTATGTGAGATTGTGGAGTACAAATCTTGGTACACCTAATAATTTCAGTATACTGGGAGTTGGACTCCTTTCTCTCATATGAAGGTGGGCCTCATGAATAATTTTTCATGGTGGTTCGCATGTTTATGTGAGATGGGGGATTACAACACCTATTATACCTAATATTTTCTCAGTTGTAATATGAAATTGGTATGTGATTAACCAGTTGGTAACTTGATTTGCATGTATGAGCAGGAACTTAATTAAAGCCATCACTGCAAGGTCACTGTATTTAGCTGTGTTATATGCTCTCTCTTTCTTCCTTTCATTTTTACTTCTCTTATTACAACTTGATTTTTAGCCTTTGTCATGCATGGTAGGTTGTCATTTACTCACCTGCTAGAACTGCAACCCAGCAAGGATCTGGAAAAGTTGGAAGGTGGAAAATCAATTTTATGTCAACACTAAAGTATGTGATCCTATCTGCTGTTTTCCCTTTCTGAGAGTTTTTTTTTTTTTCATTTTTTGTTTGTCTACAATTTTTCACAAGAGCATGTGCTTTTTTACATGGATTTTTGTGGCTGAGTGTATCTGTTTGCAGATTGCAATCTAATTGACCTAGATTATTTTTGCTGATTAAGCCATCCCAAATTGACTAAGCCCAAATTCCAAACTAGTTGGAAAATTTGCATGGATCTGCTTTCTCCAATTAATTCGGTTAAGAGGAGCACACTGAGGCTTAATTTTCTGAGACATGAAGCCCAATTTTTTACTTGCTATGCTATCGCTAATGTTCAGTATTTTGAGAGAGGTTCCCTTACTGTCGGCAAACTTCATGAGTTAGAGAGTATTTTTCATATGCTGACATATCTTGAAAATTCATCAGATTCCCCTGAAATGTTCTCATCTTGTGTAGTTTTCAATGAAGTGAGGGATCATAGATTCTCTGGTCCCAAATAATTTATGAATGGTGATTGGAGCTTAAAATACATGATCAAAATTTATTTATATCTGACTACTTTTTCTGTAGGTGGGAGAATCCATTAATGGGGTGGACATCTACAGGGGATCCATATGCCCATGTGGGTGATTCTGCACTCGGTTTTGACAGTGAAGAAGCTGCAAAGGCATTTGCTGAGCGTCATGGTTGGGAGTATGTGGTGTGTATTTATCCTCTTATATCCCTGTGAAAAAGTAGCAACAAAGCTTGAAATGAACCAACCAACAATAAGACTGGAAAGCATCTTCTTATATGTGCAATTTTAAGTTTTCAAATGCTACATGAACAACTGTTATGGGTATTTAGGATACGTGAGATGGATGGAGGACAAAGATGAGTTCTAATTGTTCCATTTTCATCATGTTATTGAGATTTTCTCTTATATAACATTCCTTGGGATGGGAGGGAATATGCTATACATCTCCTAAACACATAAAGTTATGTTCTTTTTGGTTTCTGGCTATTAATGTATTTCCGTTTCCCATTTTAACTTTGAAACTTTATTAAGTTTGTAGTATGGTGACAGCATTGGTATTTGTGTATGGTTTTGAACTCTTGCAATACTTAGATTAAGAATCTGGTGATAATAATCTGATGAACTCTCCCCCTTTTGGAAACTAACTTTAGTATCTTATGTGCTTTCTTGAACTTGTTTTTCAGGTTAAAAAGCGCCACACACCGCTATTGAAGGTTTGAACTTGTCCTTAATTCATTTTTTTCTGGCATTTCTATCAAGTTGCCTGTATTGTTGAGCTAGGTTGTTCCACCTGGGTAGGTATTACTTTGAGGTTAAGACAATAGTCTTGGCTAGGATCATGAATAAGACATCATCTCAAGGTTTTGTGGCTTCCAATCTGCTGTGGCCTTAAGTTTGCATTCTTCTTCCTGAACCATGCAATGATCTTAGTGGAACTGCTAATTGCATACTGGTTTCAACCATCCTTAGCCCCTCTCTGGCTTAAGAAACTATTGTAGGATGCCAAAGTTCTCACCACTTCTGTCTGTGCATAACTGGGGAATGTTTATTATTTGTTAGGTGTTTAGCAGTAGGGTTGTGTGGTTGTGAAATGTGTGGATTTGGCAGTAACTAGTCCATTCACAGTTAGGTAGCATTCAGTTTCATAGGAATTTCAAGTTATTGCTAGATGTGTATCAACCAAGGTGATGGGAACAAGTCTTACCCTCAGTTTTGTGATCTGGAAAATAGGAATTCCATGCGCTGAAAGGATCTTTTGACCATTAGCTGATGTTTAACTTTGTGTCAAGTGCCATCTGCAAGCCTTTCATTTGATGTGAACCACACATTTGTCATTCTGGTCACTCCAAACTTTTCTTCTCCTTTCAGGTTAAGGCATATGCAGACAACTTCAAATTCAAGGGGCACCCCAAGACTGATGACAAATAAATTTATTTTTCGTGTCTTTTTTCCTGGTTTATAAGCCTGAAGTTGTTCAAATTGGATGAACATTTTCTGACGATGGCAGTGAGCTATGCTGAGAAAATCATATATCCCTACTGAACACTTATCTTGTAATAAACGGATGAGTTGAGGGTGCTGCTTCACATCCCTTTTTCTTTTTCCCGGTTTCTTTGTCAATGACAATTACAATTAGGCTCTGTTTGTTTGTAGGAAAGTTGTTTTCTTTTTTAGAGTGAATTCCAGAAAAAGTGAATTTCTGGAAAGTGAATTCCAGGAAAAATGAATTCCTGAAAAGTAAATTATTTTTAAATGTTTGGTAGTGTTATGAAAAATGAACTGAAAAATACTTTCGAGTGTTTGGTTATGTTATGAAAAATAAACTAGAAAATAATTATTAATATTTTATTTTTCTCAAGTTTATTAAAATAATAAGGAATAAATTTTACAAATTAAAAAGTTAAATTATAATAAAATTGAAAAAAAATAATTTTATAAATTATCTCAAATAAAATAAATAATAATCAAAATAATAAATATTAAATTTAAAAAAAATGAAGAAATTACAATAATAATAATTAACATTTAATAAAGTATTTCAAATAAAATAAATAATAATAAAAAATATGAGGATCAAATTTGATAAATAAAAAATTTCAATAAAAAAATAATAGGAGAAAAGCAAATAACAATTATAAAAATGAGAACCAAAGTTAATATAAAAATTAAATTTTAAGAAATTAAATTGGAAAATAAATATTCAAAACAAAATATATATAGCAATCAAAAGTTTAAGAATCAAATTTGATATAACTAACAAATAATGGCATTTCTAAATTTTTCACAACTTCTAGAAAGTGTTTTCCTCCCAAATTTTTCAGGAAAACACTTCCTTAAAAATTAAGCTAAATTTTCCTTTGACTGGAAAGTATTTTTCGTTTACCAACTTTCCTAGCAGCAAACAAATACAAGAAAGTTTGGAAAGTGATTTTTCAGAAACCACTTTCTGAAAAACAAACACAAGAAAGTTTGGAAAGTGTTTTTCCGAAAACCACTTTCCGAAAAACAAACACAGCTAAAAAGAAAAGCATTTTTCTGGAAATTAAGCCAAATTTTTTTTTGACTGAAAAATATTTTTCGTTGACTAAAAAGTGTTTTTCATTGACCAGAAAGTGTTTTTCATTGACCGGAAAGTGTTTTCTGTTGACTAGAAAGTGTTTTTTATTTACCGGAAAATATTTTCTGTTGATCAATTTTTCTAATGACAAACAAACACAAGAAAATTTAAAAAATAATTTCTCAAAAACTATTTTCCGATAGTTTCTCCGAGAACAAACATGGCTTAATAATAGTTTTTTCTCCGAGAACAAACATGGATTAATAATAGTTTGCATTCCTTGGATCTTTTGATAGTTTATGATAACATGCATGCATCTTCAATATGAAACTGGCGAAAATGATTTGTTCGAGTTGTGTTTGGGGATGAGATTATAAACTGCCCTCCCCTGCAATATCAAAAATGGATGTCGCACTTTTTGTTGCAATATCAAAAATTTGTTACATTTCTTGGAACATGTTAGAAAAATATCGAACTTGCCTTTAGGTGTATGTCAAGATGGTCAATTGGAGTTTCTGATGGACAAAAACGAACTTTACATAGATATATGAAGTACAAGCCTCGTGAGATTCTGAAATACAATTTAAGGTTTTCCATGTGCCTTAAACTGTTACATACCATGCTCAGAACTACAGCGAATTAAGAACAGATAAATTCGGAAGTGGCTTCACCGGTTCATGATGAGGTCAGCCGTACCATGCCATGCTGCAGTAAAACCTTAACTGAATGCTCTATTAACACTAATTCCACTAGTATCAGGTAGTAATTTCTTTGTGTAATACTTAGAATTACGAGATAGATTGATCTTCTTCCTTCTTTCCTCTGGTATCAATTGAATGGAACACTCGGAGAAGCCGCGTCTGTTGAACCTGTCAAGCAAAATGCCAAAAACTAATTTCTATGAAAATGAGACTCTAGCCAAACCCTCAAGTAGATTGAATAGTAACTACTGCATCTTAAATTTGGACAGCCTTAGACAAACCATTTTGCCTTTTTCCATTTCCCTCAAAACAGTAGTCGTTATAATCCATAGCTGGTGTTTATAAACAAAAATATCTTTTTTAAGAGGAAAAATAGATTAAAACCAACAATTATGCAAAGTGACAGTTATCTTAAGGCTTCTTAGCTATGAAATTGGGTGACCTTTAACTAGGCAACAGCCAACAAGGCCTCAACAACTAGCTCCACTGCAAGAATCTGAACTAGAATACATCGAGACTTGTCTCAAAATGTTAACACAAAGTTGCTACTACAAGCTTCAAGTAATTTTTTCCCCTTTTCGTTAATACCAACTAGCACTCATGCAACACATTAGAGGGTGGAATGTAAAAAAATACCAATCTGCGGTACGGGTTGTAAGCAGGAAAAGTGTTTCCAAACCAAGGGAAGAGGCCCTCCTCTCAATGAAATCTGCAAATATTTGACCACAATGAATGATTTACCACTAGTACCAAAGGCCATATGGCTTGGTAAAAATAGAAGGGAAATGTTAATCACGTCTCCCCCACATTTTTTCTTTTAGATACAAATAAGAACGCATGATGAGAAAAACATATATGAAAAAATTGGAGCAGAACAATTTCAAAATTAAAAAAGAAATACAACAGCCAGAACTCAAAATATAAGAACATTCTAGTCTTGTTGGGTGTCAGTTTAGGAAGTATTCCACAAAAAACCTCAAAGCGGTACACCACAAGGATGCTAGGAACACTATCCTAGCACATAATAACTGTCTTGACAGACAAGTGGTTCTTAAGAACTTCAAAAGTCCAGTCCATTAAAACATTAATGACTGCGGAGACGGAACAAAACCATAAACTGCAATCTTTCCTCTCAAAACCAACAAAGCATATCACAACAAACCCAATATCCTACATAGGATCACCAAAAATTCACTTCCCATAGAAAATAAGCTTGCTCTAATTATCACGCACAACTGAGCAATGAAGAAACAAATGGCTATGTAACTCTCTGCTTCCAGAAAAACCAACAGTTGAAAATTAAATCAAGTCTTCCAATCACGAAAAGTTAAATCTCAACAAAAGCATAACACAGGCCTTCCAATGGTAATTAGGATATATTTTATGGTAAACAGTTTATATTATAAAATAATTTGAACACCTGTTTTGATGTTAAAAGCTTTGTTTGGGAATAATGCTTGTATTAAAAAAAATTGAGCACCCAATTTTGCTAATTGGATATATTTGAAATTAAAAGCTTTGTGTCAGAATAATACTTGTGCAATTAATTTGATTTTTTATCAAAGGCTTATTGAAAAAGAAAAGTCACACATATAATTGGAAAAGACCTTATTCAACTCTTGCATAAACACACATTATGCTAGATTTGTGAGTTTTTTAAATCTATGTGTCTTCTTGATATGTTTTGATATATTTGTAAGATACTATTCATATCTAAGTACATTTAGATGATTGAATCCATTTTCTGTAGGATCATACTATTCTATGATCCCATCATGTATCTCATTTAGGATTGTGATTTTGAAAACCTTGAGCAGAAGCAATAACATGCCAAGTAATTTATATCGTGATTTTGAAAACCTTGAGCAGAAGCAGTAACATACCAAGTAATTTATCCCCCTGCCCTTGTCCCCGGCATTCAGGAGAAACTGCAATGGCAGCAACCTCTCCACACTTCTCCTCAAAGAAAGGAAAAAGAGCAGCACAAGCAATGATTTGACCTTCTCTTTCCACAACAACATAGGCATACAATGCCTTAAGCAGCTATAAGCACAAAACAAGAGAAAACACTCAGGTTTTATTCAAAGTTCAACATAAGAACACCAAACAGCAGGATCAGCCCACTTTTCTTTCTATTGTGCATTAATAAGTGCACCATCATGGACAGAGTTATGGACGAAAATCTAAAGGAGCAAGAGCCAACCTCTTCATCAGTCCTCCGAACCAATGTGCCAGATTCTTCTAAAGGTTGTATAATTTGTCTGATTCCTGCAAGATCTGTCACTCTAGCCATCCTAGTTCCTTCATAAAGATCACTAAGAGCAAAGAAGAAAAACATTAGAGCACAAGTCGATGGATGGGGTGGCAGAAATGTTCAAATAAGCATTAGAGAATAAATTAAAAAAAAAAATAAAAAAAAAAGCCGATGGATGGGGTGGCAGAAATGTTCAAATAAGCATTAGAGAATAAATTAGCATGTCATCATAACAATTTCAGCTACATGAGTTTGGTTTCAAATTCCTTGATACTAAATAAGAATTTCCAAAGAACATTCATTCCAATGTTTGAGACTTGATATCCATTAGCTTATACGAACCTATGTGCAACCAAACCTTAACCTGAAACCAGATATGAATCCTGACATGTGAGATTTATTTTGCGCAACTGTGCTACATAATGAATGTATTGCTCGTTCTGAATGACAAACTGACAGTCTCAGATTGAGCTTGTCTCATTTAATAAAAGTCTAAAATCAATCCATTTGCGTTCATCAGCTTCGGTAATAATTTTGTTAATAAACACGCTACTATATTAGATACACAATGTATATATTAAATTAAGTTATTATTCCAGGATCAGATAGACAATAACACAATCTATCAGCACCTTGGTGATTGGATAAGCAGCAGTTCATCATCTTAATTGAGACAAAGAAATCAGATTGATAAAGGACAAGTAAATGAGGATGATGGAAGTCACAAGGGTTTCAGGCCCAAGGGTGAATATAAACCTTGAAATGTACAACTAAAGGCAATAGAATACTCAATATAGCTAAACGTAGTTGGAGATTCTCTCTTATCCCTATTAGATGTCTTTAGTGGCTATTCCAGTTTTATTGACATACAAATATGCTAAAATGCAGAAGGCTTCTTGAGTTTCAGCGATTTTCAAAAATGTTACCCAAACTTCAAATATAGACTTTGCTCTCAATTTATTTTTCTTTCTTTTTCTATTCTGTTTTTATTGGGACCCAACACCTCCAGTTGATTTTATTCCAAAACTGAAGTTGGGAGGATAAAATCAAGGGTTATTTTAAAAAATTTAAATTCAATGGTGTCTTTATGATTAGTTATTCAATTTCAACAAAATAAATAGTCTTAAGACTCAATCACAGAGCCCATGAAACTTGGCAGTTGGCACTACAAAGACACCACCAATGGAAGCAAAGTAACATTTTTGGTAATAGGGCATACTAGTAACAGCTCTTAATTACTAAGATGCAAATCAAAAAAATACATCAAAAGCTTCAATAAAGAGGGTAAAAATGAAACCTCGGATTTTTAAAATGTTGAGTGCATCAAGAATACATTTATCAGTTATGGGCATGCTTGGTGTAAAATAGTGTGAACAATAAACAAATCAGTACTAGGCATTGAATGTAACTGTTGAAGATAAAATTCATCAGAAAGTATTGCAAACACATACCTAGCCACCATTGTCCCCATTCCATCTCTTTTAAACAGTTCTAGCAGCAGAACTCCACTAATTGTGCCATCTAAAAGATGTACTCTTTGAACACCACCCTGCAAATCAAGTATAAATCATAACTGGCAGGGTATAGTTTTCAATATGAGCAATTGAAGTTTGAAGTAACCAACAACGACTACTATGTGAGCCATTTTTTGGGATCTGAGAAGCATTACTTAAAGAAATTTCAGACATCATACTGAGGTATTTAAGCATAATGATGGTATTGATAAAAATCTCGAGTATACTAGAAGATTTAAATTATTCCCACGTCTTATAATATGATAACATGTTATAAGCATGCAGGTTATGGCAACTGCTCATAACCAAGGTAAACAGAATTCTTGAAACTGCATAGCATCTGTAACACCAATATCATAACTAATGACACCATAATGGCCGAACTATATTGTGTGCATTTTGACAGAAAAGTTGCATTTCGAATTACATGTGTGATGTAATTTAACATTCATGTAACCAGGCCAAACAACAATTTGATAGTCTCTTCATTATATAGCCAAGTAGAGCAGTGCTTGATGCATATTGAGATCACAGATGTAGAGGGACACTAAACTTGAAAGGGATTCCCAATTGTCTCTATAGGATCTTATTCAAAATCATCATCTACCTCTGCGTTATATAGCAAAATGAAGTTTAAGATTCCCATGCCAACTGAGAAAAAGAAAGGAAAACACTATATGCTTTTTCATGAAATGGAGAAATGTTTCAAGAATTTTATATAACAGATGATACAATTGAAAACAGATGGTGTAATCTCTTTTTTGTGAGTTATTGTTAGATGTTGATGCTTGAGTGGGTTTTTTACATACATGTATTGTTTTTATTCAGTCCATTTATATACGCCATACAAAAGGATCACAAGAGATCCACCCTTTTCTAAGACAACAGTATGCTACCCGAACCAAACTGTGGGCAACATCTACATGTCTATCCATAAATCAGCTCAAAGGCAATTTAGAGAGAAAAGGTAGGTTGCAGGGAGAGAATACTGTCCCATAAAATAGACTTGCAGAGAGCTAGCATTTTGGATCAATTTAAATTTCTCATTAAATAAAGAATTCAAATGTTGTGGAACAAAAAATGAAATGTGGACGGGCATCATGATTTATAAAAAAAATTAGAAAAAAAAATCATGAACTTACTTTGCAAACAAAAGCTGCAGCAGCCAATTCTGAAAGATAACCATTTAGTCGACTTTGTCGCTCTTCACCTCCAATAGCAAAACCTTGTTCCCCAGACCATAGTCCATTTCCATTGTCAAACCCAACACCATTGTGAAAGGTTGCGCTGTGCCTTCCACTGAGAGCCTTTCCATTCAGCGATGACGCAAGAATTCCAATAGACTCATTGTGTTCAAGAAAAGTGAGATCTTCATCACCAACAGCTTTGACATAATGAGCAGCTATCTCACTTTGCTTAGCCCGCTTACGAATCAACATGTCTGCTTCTTCCAGAGTCAAGAAACGAATAAGATGTCCACTCTCATCCAAAATTGGACCATCTATGATGCAAATAAGCTTATCTGCCCCAATAGCCAAGGCACAAGCTGTAGCAACTTCGTATGTGCTGGATTTATACGACCATAAAACATCATATCAGGCTTTCAGCAAAGACAATAGTAGTAGCGGAAAGGAAGCAAAAGAAATCCCTTTTTATATGTTTAATAGTTATATATCTGCACATCCAACTAAAACCATTATAATACTAACATTTTACTTCTTGTAACGGTAGGCTGAAGAGGAGCTGGGTTTCAGTAAAGAAAAAGAGCCACAGTGTACATATAATTTGGTGCTTATTTCCATTCAGTCACTCAACCATTCACAAGATAAGAAAGAGACAGATTTTCAGCATACTTGCAATTTAAGACTTCTCCAGAGCTGGAATAACCCAAGTTACTTAACACAACTATACAACCACCATCAAGCCTTTCGCGCATACGAGTAACATCTACTTTCTTTACTTCACCGGTTGCTCCAAAATCAACCCCGTCAACAACTCCTCTTCTCTGCAAGGAGACATTAACATAACAGACAATCACACCAATTTTGAGTACACAAATATCTTAAGGTACTGAGCATCTTCTATAGATAACTCAAACAGTACCTTGGCTGCAAGAAAATTACCACTAGCAACACTGACACCCACATCATGCCAACGACTACTGTCACCATGTCGACGAATATTGCATATGGAAGGTCCAGGAGAAAGCTTGGCCTCTATCATCATACGAATCTTCCCTGCAGCCTCCATTGAGGCCTCCAAGGCTTCAGAATCAGTAATTCTGTATTGACCAACATGCTTAGGCTCATGCCCTACATTTAAACAAAAAAAGCATCTCGTTAGCTAACTGCTACCTAATCAAAATTACAAGGAATGAAGAAGCACAAACTGTGAAAAACATGAAAAGAGTTACCTCTCTCTGCCAAAAGGTTGTTAATTTGGACATGAGTTCCCGGGACTAACACAAACTTAATCCCCAGGTGATGTAAAAATGCAATATCCTGCAATCATGATATTTTCCTATCATTAATTAAATAAAAGCAACCTTAAATCATCATTTTCCTTGACAAACACTTGAAAAAAAACAAGACACTCCATAAACATATTTAAAGTACTTGCCTTCAAAATGGAATCCAAGAAAGGACTAGAAACAGTTTCACCAGAAATAATTACAACAAAAGTACTACCCCTATGAGCCCACAAGTAAGGCCATGCCTCACGAAACCACTTGACGAATTGCTTGTCTTCTACCGAATTATAACCCTCTTCAATACTTCCACTCTCTGTCTCTCCAAACACCTTTCGCCGACTCGTTGAGTTCGTCCTGCCTCCCCCGTTATAATTATAATTCAGAAAAGAAGAAAACTGTCGAGTTTTCTTCTGGGGTTGAAGAAACTGAAGATTTTTGTCGAAGCCATGGAGAAGCTTTGTAGATAACAATTGTAAGTGTTGGTTTGGTAGAGAAATGCAGTGACCTGAACAAGGACTGAACATTTCCAATTTTCCTTCGTTGATGTTTGAAGATGCAAGCTTGAAAATGGTGGGTTAATAAGGGGACGATGAAAATTATTTTTATTATTATGTCGAGTAAATTATCCCTCTAGTTTTGAAAACCAAATTATATAGTCCCTTTCTTTTAAATAACTTTACCAGTGCTAACCATTTTAATTTAATATTAATTTATTCTAAATAAATCCTATTTTATCCTTGAAATTTTCATATTATTTACTTTTCTCATCTCTTGAGCAAAGTAATTTGGATTGGAAAAATAAAAAAACGAAAAGGATTAGGTCACATACAGATTTAAAAATATAGAGACTAATTATTTATGTTTAAGAGTAGAGGGATTATTTAATAATTTTATAAACCTAGAGGGACTAATCTACAATTTACTCTTATTTGATGCCACTGCCCCCCGCCGCCGCTTCCTTTGGTTGACCCCAACTTCTTCCTTCAACGCTAACCACGTGCGGGGTGGTGCACGACTACTAAGGCAGTGTTTTAATGGGCTATAAAGCTTTTATAGACATATATAGTATTAGTGTAGATCACATCCTTTCAAACCTGGGAACATTATGTGGCTCATTGTTCTATTGTACTTGAATGGCTTAACTCTTTAGAATCCTGTTAACCCAATAAGACCATACACCTCATCTTTAAATTGGGTTTGGTGTCTATAGATCCAGCTGTATAGCACCATCGAATGGAAAGTTTATTATTATCCTTGAAAAGCTTAACCCTCGACCGGTCAAATATATTTTTAATGTCATTATTTAGCTCGATGCATTATCTTTGAGTCAACCCTAGTATATTTGGTATACTTGACTCCAATCATGAAAAGATATAAAATATTTTTGCATTTTAGCACTTTAAAAATGGATAAAATAACACCAAAAAAAAATATTTAAAAAAACAGTATAGTTCAAAGAATCACGTTGTCATCTACGACTCTTTTAGAAGCTAAAAATAGGTTAACACAATTTACAATTAAGATAAAAAAAAAAAAAAGAGAGAGAAAGAAGAGAAAAAAACAAGGAAAGAAAGAAATATCATTGGAAAGATATCAACGATATGAATCCAACGATACTAAGAAAGGTTATAAACAGTAACCAGAGTAAACCACATGAGCTAGTCAAATGTGTTAGGGCTTATGTCTTCGGACAACTTGTGTAGCATATTTTAGTCACTGTTGATGACCTTTTTTATTGTCGTTGGATTTGTCTCGTCGAGATCTTTTGAGCAGCTCTAATTTTGTCATTATCTCTCATCTCTTTTCACAAATTACAAGGAGATGAGAGAAAACAAATAAATAAATAAAAAACTCTAGAGAAACACTAAAACTCTGATAATATCATTACTGGTATTGTTGAAAAGATCTCAACGAGATGAATTCAATAACATTAAGGAAAGTCATAAATGGTGACCAAAATGTGACACATGAGTTATCCAAAGACAAATGAGCCCTGATATATTTGGATGGCTCGAGTAGACCACTCTAATCACCATTCATAACCTTCTAAGTGTTATTAAACCATTCTGATCACCATTCATAACCTTTCTAAGTGTTATTAAATTCATCTCATTGATATTTTTTTAACAGTAATGATGATGTCGTCATCGGAGTTTTGATATATCTTTAGAATTTTTTTTTTTTGTTTTTTTTTCTTATTTTTCCTCCCTTTTTTAATTTTAACTTATGTGTTTATTTTTAATATTTGTTAAAGTCATAGAATATACTTAAGACTTGCAAGTTGTAAATGATTCTCTAAACTAAATTATTTTTTAAATTATTTTTTATATAATATGATTTATTTTTTTAATGCTAAAAACCAAAAAAAAAAATATCTATTCATCATTCAGCTATTGTCATCAATCAACAATACATTAACAAAGGCTCTTAATCATTCTAGGCTTGAATCTTTTGAAAATCACATTGACCATTCTACCCTGACATAGACACCCTCAAGCAAATTGAAGATTATATAAACTAAACTACCTCATCTTTAACTTATAACCCATTTCGAATCTTCTTCTTCCATCTTTAATCCTTGTAAACGCCGACAACATAGCTTCAAAAGACTTCATTTTTTTTTTTTCTGATTTGTTTCACAGAAACTCATGCTACCCGTTTCCTGTTTTCTCAACCTTTTAGTTCATCCACATATTTAAAAAAGAACGTATTAATCTTTGTAGGGTTTTAGTAAAAGCCTTATCATCTTTAAAACATGGCGGTCATAAATTTCAAATGGAAACGAACTCACAGGATGTTCACCCATGTGCTCAGGGAGGGGAATACTTTCGATAATTCTAGCTAGTCGAAATCAATAACATGATTTCTGATTTCTTTCTGGACGTAATCATCCAAATACCATGCGCTCAGGGAGGGTAATAGTTATGATAATTCGAAATTAATTAATACATACGATGAAGACGGCCCTTCTTCTGATAGATCATCGAATAACAAGTGTCTTCAACAGAAGATCACAAATTACAACGTTATAGCTAGTTACTTGACGTATAATCATCCAAATACATGTCATAATATATAATAGCGAGCTTCCAAGCGAACTTGAAACTATAATTGATACACAATGTTATGACCTAAACCAGAAGAATCAACGAACAGATTATCACAACACACTCCTGAGTCCTGATCAGAAGCAAGCATCCAAAAGGCAGCAGCAACAGAGCGCTGCCAAGCTGCACATGCAACCAACAGATTAAACAAAGAATTAAACTAGTAATCTTCTGTTCCAAGAATCTAGACTAGTAAACTGTCCAGTATATATAAATCAATATTAATTAAACTCAATTGCAGGTACATCATGATCAGCCAAAGATAACACATACATACATCTTTCCACTAACCAGAAAAGATGAATGACTGGACTGGTCTCTCTAGCATTTCTAAACACCTGATCAATTACAAGTCACCGGATTCTTTAATAGAGAAGAAAGAGAGAGATACATACCATCCTTCAAGGAGACCAGTTTGCTTCTTAGGAGGAGGAGCAGCACCATACTGTGGAGCATACCCTTGAGGAGGGTAACCTTGTGGGGGGTACCCCTGAACAGGGTGTCCAGGTGGTGGATAAGCATCCTTTGGATATCCTACAAAAATAAAAATCATAAAAAACCCATCTCCAAGACTCCTTAATTGAACCTAGAAAAGCCACACGACATGCATGATACATACCTTGTGGTGGAGGAGCACCTACTGGTGTCTGCTGCTGATTGTAATAACTCATTTTTTTGTCTCTTCTTTGAAAAAGAAGTTGGTTTTGATAGAAAACAGCGATTAAGATCCAAGAGAAGGGAAGGGTTTTCTAAAAGAAAGATCAGCAAAGGAGGTTTGCAGAAGTGAGAAGCGCAGAGGAAATTTCTCTCTTTGCCTCTGAAAGAAGAAACGTACTTTGGTATTTTGAAGAGATGTGTTAAATGGGGAGTCAAAAACAAAAAATTAAAAATTAATTTAGCTTTCCAATACGTGTTTTATATATTCCAAGAATAATATTAGATAAAATAATAGAATATCATTTCTTTTACAAAAGTATTATTCTTATGTTCCGTGTAAAAATTACAAAACCTGACAAAGTAGTATGGGTTTTTCTTTAATTTTTTTTTAAATTTATATTTTTTTATATGAGATTATCGCTTTGATAAGTTTTCTTAAATTAATTCAGGTTTTTTTATTAATTTTTTTAAATATATATTTTTATATTAAATTTATTAAAAATTATTTGAAATGTTTTCAAACTTGCCAAGTAAATTAAGTTACGCTAACTTATTAAAATAATCAAATATGAAAATCTAATTTACTGTTCTAAATGATTTTATGGCATTAAAATGGACATAAAAACAATATAATTAAATTATTTAAGAAATCAGGATGCGAATTTAACTTTTCCAGTGGATGCCGTTAGCCGACAATCCTCTGTGGAGAGGCAAACGCGAGGTGTTTGCTTTATGGAGAGGAGAGAGGAGATGGGATCAAGGAATCTTTGCTTTGCCATCTCATAGACTACAAATACACGAGTTCTCTACGGTCTACGTGCCAGTTTGCAACGTTGTCACGGCATCCAAAGGGTCTGCCTGCGGCTTTTCTCTGTAGTTTTGTAGTTTAATAATACAGCCCCCACGTGAGTCTTAACTTCAAGGACATCAAAACCGACAAACTTCAAGTACTAGAATGTAAAATTCCTAAAAGCTCCCGTGGTCTTGTCGCTGTCGGGGAGCATGCATGCTGTTGTGCCGCGTGTGTGCTGTGATAATAATTATTTTTAAAATATATTAAAATAATATTTTTTATTTATTAAAAATTATTTTTAATATTAATACATTAAAATATTTTTAAAATATATTTTTAAAATACACAAATAAATAGATTTTATTTATCATATTTAAAATCGATAGCTAAGATTTAGGTTATAAATTAGAAGGATCAACTATTCAATTTAAAATAACTACAAAAAATAAATTTAAACAAAACCAACTCAAAATAACTTAAATTTAATTTTTTTTTTATATATTTTTTTTAAGTATCTGATTTCATACAAACTTGTCATGTTAATCCGAATTTAAAATAAAAAATAGCTTTTAAATCTAAATTTAAATCGAACACCCATTCAATATTATTGTAAAACAAAAGAAAAATTAATAATAAAAAATACCTTCAAATAAACTCTATTAACTAGTGGCTAAACCCCATGAACATGAACGAAGGAAAGGAAAGGCATCATGTATCGTAGATTTATACTGGATGAAGGTAGACTTTTCTTCGCCACAGACACTCAAAATACTCGTATCTCTATACCAGTCGACAATCACGGCATGCAAGTTACCTGCCAGAGTTATCTAGATGGGAGTGCTACACTACACACATCCCTAGATAATTAACTGCTCCACGATAGGCGTCTGACTGCCTACCAAGCAACTAAAGAAACAGGTTAACATGGAAACAAATAGATAAATACGTGAGAAAACACTGTTTATATATATATAGATATTATGACCGGCTTATGAAACAATTATATTTTAAATGAAATTAAATAACTAATAAATTAATCTCATTATATATTAAATATCAAGCTCATCTTTTAATTGTATAAATATTCTTATAATAATATTTAAAAACTCATTAAAAGAGCTCATATGCCATTATTTTCACCTAATTTACTACCAAAAAAGCCTAACATTTAACACTTATAAGAGTGTTTCTTCTAAATATAAAATAGACATTTTTTTTTATTATTTATTTCCAAACCATACCACAAAAGTTTTCTTGTCATATTTATCATTATTATCGTCTATTCGTGTACAAGGAATTTACTTCAAAAACAGGAGAAACCTCAATGGAGTCTTTTAAGTGAAACAACTCTTACAATCTAACTACTCTGCCCTTGCCAGATTTGGTTACAATCCATGAATACAAGTTTACCTTATCGATTTACAAGAATTGGAGCAACTCCCGCATTTTGGGATGTCAACATTTTGAAGCTCATTGTGGGGGTTTTTTATAAAAAAAAAAAAATCCAAATTTTGCAGCATCAAGACCAAAGGAACCACTTGCGACGCTGCTGCCTTGAAGTACTGGTGGTGGAGTTTGGGGTCACAGTGATTCTTTCTGCATTAGCAGCTGCCCATTTGCTGAAATCGGGGGAAGAAACAAGTTCTTTAACAGCTTTTTGCGTGGACTCTCTGGTAAAATTTTCCCATGAATCTTTTGAAAATTTCCTCCTCTCAGGAGTGGTATGGAAGGTAGATGGGTAGACATCTGAATCTGACAGTTGATGACGTGATGTCCTGCTTGAACCTGGAGGAATGACAAGACGGTATATGTATAAGAGCATCTCTGTTGGACAGCTTGTATTGTTTAAACACAGATTAAAGCCAACAGGCAAACCTTTCATAGAATTGCATGAAGCCAGGTTGAATTGTCTGGGCCGAGGAGAAAGGAACTTTGAGCCTTCAGGCCTCTCAACCGTGTATTTATCACGAGAAACTCCAAACGGTGATAGATCAGGAACAAGTGATTCTCTATTTATGTTTCTCGCTAATTTAAACAACTTCCTGCAGATTTATTCCAAAGATGTCACTGCAGTTGCAAAATACAGGCAATGGATTTTTTCATCCAAGGCATGGATATCAGAAAGTTGTAATGGATACACAGGATCATAATGAAACATCAAGAAAGATACAGCAGAAAGTATCAAATATATAATATCAAAACTTCATGGTTCGAAAACAGGGCAAGTGGATGAATGCCTTGCAGATAAAAACTATCTTCACAATGACCATAAATAAGAAGAATCTCTTCCTTATGGCCAAGAACACAATACTTTCATGTTCCTCATCATTTACTCTTGGGCCAAACTTTTCTTCCAAATACACGAGTAAAGAGAAAATTCTAATGGACATTATCTCGTAACCTGTTGGAAGCAGATCTATCTTGGTAACAGAAAACATGACCGGATTCCAAAATGGAAAAGGAATACTTACTTGTACATTTGACGCAGGAATCTCCATCTAAAAATTCTCCTTAATATCGACGAGACAATTATTCCAGATATTAAAGCTTCTGCTGCCAGCAAGGGATCAAGAGAACTCTAAAACATGACAATAATCAAATCTGTAAGAAACCTTCATATCGTAGGTGTATGTATGGACAAAAGATTGATCTTTCATCATACATGAAAACTTGAAATCTTCTATGTAGAGGTACCTGAATAATTAACACAACAGCCAAGACACGAATGGACCAGGCAACAAAATGAGATGTGCTTATATCAATGGATCCATCTTCTGTCAAGACGAAACTGCGGACAGCCCAGAAACCCATCCATGCTCCAGTCAAAGCAATAAAAGCCAGCAGAAAAATCACCAACTGCAGTTTCATAAAGCAAGACTTGTTTAGCTGCTTGGTAGGCTACACTTCACTAAGTACTAATCATCAGCCGATATAAAGTATCCACCAAATTTTAAAAAGAAGGACCGTGATTAATGGCATCAACTTTCCCGGATGTTAACCAGAAAAAGATCCACATTACATGATAAAAGAACAGCAGCGCTATTGTACAGCACATACTCCAATAGCCTAGTCCAGATCATAGAGAGCAAAAATGACTAAACTATGTTCGAATCTTTCTCAACTACTTAATGCAATGACAAGGTGAACCTTGCCTGATAAATATACAAAACATAACATTTATTAATACAACATTGGCTTAACAGGCACTCATCTGAAGCAGGCATAGATTACTAGAGATGTTTTTTTCAAAAAAAAAAATTACACCATTACTATCTGCATCCAGAGAAGAACTGCTTTTTGTGTATCAAATTTTACAGCTTCAGACTTGCTAGTAAAAATGCACACACCTAAATGTTAACTAGTACAAAAATGAAACATAAAACCAGAATCTTCTCTAGAACAGAGAAGCAAGCCCAATATCCTGTAACTTACATACAGGATAATACATGTCTTCGCTTATCCCCATCTCCATGAGTATTGAATGCAACAATCCTGGCAAGTAGCGAAGTAGAAAAGTTCCCAAGCCAACCTGAACAAAAATGATGATAAAATAAAAATGAACCTTCTTTTGATGGTGAATAAAAATCTGAAAGTGAGATGAGAAAGTTGATACACACAAGAGATGAGTATATAAAAATTGCAAGCGAGCTCTTTCGACCTGTCGGCAGAAGCTTCATTCCCTGTCAAAAAATTCAATTCTTTCACTAATAACCTGATACCAATGATGTGAAGAACAGGCTCACAGAACTCAGAAAACCATACTGAAAATCATGTGGTAGAAGAGATCCAATTGGAACTTTTCACACTTTTTAGTCCAATTCATTTTGAGTGCACTTTTAATCAGGATAACGATTTGAACCAAAGAGAAGAAGAGGCAAATAACACAAAGAAATGCATATAAAGGCAAAAAAAGTAAGTATTGACTAATTATATCTGTTAGAAGTCAAGTAACATGATTTCGACTCCAAGCATTTATTGGAACGGTCAACAAATTCTAAGAAAAACAAGAAAAAAGGATGGCTAACTGGTACAATCGTACTTCACAAATCCAAGAATGAAGGCAGGAAAAATACATTACCTGAAAAAGGACCACGAGTATTACAAGGATGATTCCAATTGTCATGGCACTGCTGTAGTAAAATACCAAAGACTTGCTTAAAGAGGATGCGATGCTTAGCATAACAACTCCCAGGATTAAGAATATCACACGATACAAGAAAAACACTGCAGAACAATAGAACAGGGTTAAAAAAAAAAAAACAATTTGCTTAGCACAAAAAACTTGACACTTTACAATCGAGATGGAAAAAGAAACCTTCTTCAATTGACAGTTCAAGGGTTTCCGAGGATGAACCAGTCACCCTTATATCTAAGAACTTGTGGCCATAAGCTGACATGGCTCGAACCCATGAACCACCCTTATCAACATTCTCCCACTCGCCCTGCGGACACATCCCTATAGCACGAGATGCATTC